>NC_064824.1:100150379-100453410 GCF_024166365.1 Elephas maximus indicus
TGCAGGCAAACCCAAAATCTTTTTTATTCAAGCTTGCCAAGGGAGTAACTACCAGAAAGGTATAGCCATTGAAACCGACTCAGAGCAGCAGGAAGCCTGTTTAGACATGGCATCATCTCCGAAGAGCTATATTCCAGATGAGGCTGACTTCCTGCTGGGGATGGCCACTGTGAATAACTGTGTTTCCTACCGAAGCCCCATGGAGGGAACCTGGTATATCCAGTCACTTTGCGAGAGCCTGAGAGAAAGATGTCCTCGGTAATTTTTGTCTGCCACCCCTCCTCAGTGTTATGCCACCTGTCTCCCCATGACCACTGCTATACGTACATATTCAGAGGCCATTAGAAGTAGCTTTATGGTTAATATTAACAGATCAGATCAGTGTCCAGGGGGAGTGTTTCCATTCATCTCTAAACATCTACCTGTGGGTTATATAGCTGTACTTGCCAGGTCAGTTGGAAAGTGAGAGAAATGGCAAGTGCTAACATCTTTAGTTCATAGATGAAGAAACTGAGATACTTACTGAGGGATTTGACTTATTCTACATCTCAAAGGCAATCAGGAAATCACAGAGCTAGAAAGGATGGTAAAGCCATGTATTCCAGCTCTCTTTCAGGCGGGAACATGACTGAGTCAACCCAACTAATTTTGGAAGTCTTGCAAGGTAGTAACCATTCCAATGGTTAACATTCTCTAACCTTTTCAAGAGTTCTGTAATAGCTAACCAATCCCAAACCTTCTTGGTATGTTGTGGGAGATAAGTTGATCATCAGCTTTAGTAGCAAGCCTTTATCTTTCCGCTGATTTGGTCTGCTTTGAAGCCATGAAATGTGGGACAGTATCCTTTCCTGAGCTATTACATCATATGCTCTTTTAGTTAAACGAAAATTTCTTACGCCATAGATTACCTAAATGCACATGCACCTGACAGATGAATAGCAAGGAATCTTTTGCAGGTTCCTTCTAGTTCTATACCTCATTATGTTTTGAGTGTATGCAGAGTGAAAATTTCCTATGGCAGATAAAGGAACTGACCCACTCTAACATCCATATGTGTTCCTGTTGTAAGACCATGAATCCTGCAAGGTTCTAGGGGCTAGCTGCAGAAGGAAAAGAACAAACAAAGCTGATAGGCTGGTGAAAAATGGATAAGACTGGCTGCAGGAGACATGCAATTTTCACTTGCCTAGCTCTGCGGGAGGAAGTTCTGGTGATCTGCTCCCGTAAAGATTATACCCTAGGGAACCATATGGGGCAGCTCTACTCTGTCATATAGGGTCGCTGTAAATTGGAAGCGAATCCACAGCACAGAACAACAACGAAATTTGATTGCATCATAAGTGAATCCACAGAAGCAATGTCATTTGAGGCAGAGTGTTGGGGGACATGATGGGGATCGTGAGGCCAAGTGACATAGTACATGGAGCAGAGTGAGGTACACAAGGTCAGGAGGGAAAGAAACCAAATCTAATGCTGACACTAGGGTTTCTGATGGTCAGTAGAGAGCCCCAATAAACCAAAGTTATTAACTGGGCTTCAAACAGGTTCATTGTGGTTCAACCCCCTGCTGATCCCCAGGGAAGCTTCTTAAAATGTAGATTCTGATTCAGTTTATCTGGGGTGGAAATGCAAATTCTCAGCAGGAGTCAAACCGGAATGAATTGGCTCAAAGCCCTGGATATTAAGCTCTCAGACAACTCCTTTATCTGGAAAGCTGTGGTAGGTCTTAGTTTCCCAAAAAACCAAACTATTTGCTGTGAAGTCAATTCCAACTCATGGTGACCCCACGCGTTACAGAGCAGAGCTGAGTTCCGTAGGGTTTTCTTGGCTGTAATCTTTGCAGAAGCAGATCACCAGGCCTTTCTTCCATAGGGATGCTGGGTGGGTTCCAACCACCAACCTTGTGGTTAGCAGCTGAGTGCAAACTATTTGCACCACCCAGGGACCATGATCTTAGTTTAGCTGGTTATTATTTCAAATGCCTGATGTTTTGAGGGAAAGAACTATCATTTAGTGCTGCAGATGAAACAGTTCATTGGAGTTTTTTCCCCACCCATCCTCACGATGTTACGCTGTATTTTTCAGAGGCGATGATATTCTCACCATCCTGACAGAAGTAAACTATGAAGTGAGCAGCAAGGATGACAAGAAAAACATGGGGAAACAGATGCCACAACCTACGTTCACACTGAGAAAAAAACTCTATTTTCCTCTTAATTGATGCTAGTATTTATCTACATATCACTGCTGCTTTATTTTTTGATAAGCTAGTATTATTTTGCTTAATTTAATACAGTATTGCTATTTTGCACTTTTTTTTTTTTTTTTTTTTTAATGGCAGGAAGGGGAGAGAATAGGAGTCAGGACATTCTCCTAACGGTCCCGTGAAGTCAAGCCCCCGTCTCTGCCTTTGCAGTAACAGCAGTCAGTACCACACATTTATAGCCACAGCCATTATCTTCATTGCATTTTTAATTAGTGAAAAAATTTTAAAAATTTATAGTAGATGGAAAAAGTATATTAAGCTTAAAAGTAACAACATATCATAAAGGTTCAAAAACACTGGCAGAATGTTTCTTTACAGAGAACCACTTAAATTCATATTCCCTTTAAATAGTTAAGCATTTTGTTAAAAAAGCAAAAACAAGAACTTAAGAGCAGCATTCCAGACCTTTTACTTTGAACATGGTGTAACTAGCAGCCTGGAGCCTTTATAAGGCACGAGAAGAGAAGGAAGGAGTGAAAACCATTTCCCACTATGAAGCAGACCTCAGGTGATTTGTCAGACTTGCCTGTCAGCTGCTGAGGCATAGATTCTATGAGGCAGAATTTGAGGCAGAATTCATATCTGGGGAAATGACAGCAGTACTCTCTCAAAGGCCACTTATGTAGATTTTTGTTATCCAACAGCATTAAAAAAAAAAAAAAAACTCAGGTGTTGAGGTTCAGTGAGTAATGCTCCCACGCCCACCCTGACCCCTGCTGTTGAGGGCACAAACAGCATCAGAAATAAGTGCGTCTTCTTTCCTTGACTCCTCTCCTGAGCAAGGGGAAAGAGATCCAGTGTTTTTGTGATGAAAGATACCACACCTCTGTTGAGGCTTAGGTTTCACAAGACCTGGGGATGATCCTCTTGCTTTTACTGCTCAAAAGGATATCATTGATCTCATTTTCAAAGGGGCAGAAGCTAAGGCAATATTAACTTCATTTTTTGTATTTCCATTCTCTCTCCTTCCAAGCCATTCTCCACACTACTTTCAATAATTTTTTTTAATGTGAATTTGAAAATATCCATCTTTGAGAAAAAGTTGCTAAAATTAAAATTATTTTATAAGTTGCTTATAATCTTTCCCCACACTACTTTTTCAGCCTCTTCTCCTGTCGCTGTTCTAATAACACCCATGCTTCTGCTCAACACAATTTGCTTTTCGCAAGTGATGCTGGCTTCTTTCCTGCATTTGCATTTGCTTGGTTTTCCGTTCATTTTAAATATTAAGTGTTATCTTTAAGAAGTCATTTTTTTAAGTTAGTTTTTCAAAAATAGTTTTTAATAGAATAAAATAGGATTTTATTTTACTATTCCTTGAAATTTGTTGTGTGTGTGTGTTTGCTTTGATTTTTTTGCCAATGCCATCACACAGGTGGAAAATGATTGACTCACATATTTTACTTGGGCCTCCCCAATGTTGGGTCCCTGGGTTAACCCACAGGCACCTCGAAAGAAAGGCCTGGCAATCTACTTCTGAAAAACCAGCCATTGAAAACTCTATGGAGCACAGTCCTGTTCTGGTACAAATGGGGCCACCATGAGTCAGAATCCACTTGATGACAACGGAGATCTTCATCTCCCTTGACTCCCCCCGTCCCCACTCCAATGTTGGCTCGAACAATTTTTTTTTTTTTAATTAGTTACCAACATGTAAATATTGGAAGATGCCACATAAAAACCAGAATACTTTCTTTTGAAAACTCAGTATCTAATAACCGTGACCCGGTACTCCTGTAGGATAGCAATCAAAAGGATCTGAGAAGTGCCTCCTTCAGGTGGGGCATGCACCCTGCCGTTCACCCGTTTTTCTCCTCTTCTTACCACCCCCCTACCAAATTCCCTCCATTGAGCCCAATTACCATTTAGTGCTGTGTTTACGCACTTGCTGTTCTTTATGTCCAACCCACTTCCCTTGTTTCTGTTCCCTGCCCTGTGGACAGCTGAATTCCGGTGATGTTTTAGAGAAGGTGGGAGAAATCATCAGAAACTCTTCCCAAGTCTGATCTGATTGAGAAGTGGCAGATCAGGGCACATGTCTGAAAGAAAAAGTTTCTGTAATCAAATCTATAAATTATCTTTCTTGCCAACTAAATACTCCGGGGCGGGGGGGGAGGGGGGAGGCACATCCCAAAATACAGTGAGTGTTTAATAGGAAGAAGGACTTCAGATCAGTGTCGTTCTGTGAAGGCAGAAGAGAAAATAGTACAATGCCCAGAGAAAGCTCAGCTCCAGGTGTAGAGAACATCCTTTATGACAGAATCATGAAAAACCACACAATGGAGATGAGAATTCAAACGCTCCCAACCACTGAGAGGGAAGTAAGTTGTGAGAAGATAAAAATGAACCAAGGCAACCCAAGAAGTAACTAATCATTTGCATTTCTCAAGGAAATCTCATAGGACTTCTCTAGGCCTGCAGAGATGGTATTCCTGCTGTCTTCAGGTATGAAGAAAACTTTTTGTTTATTATTCTTGTTTTTTGTTGCAATAGCTACCATCTTCTAAAATATCAGAATAATCTTCATAAATAGTAATAGAGGCTGATCTCCCAGATCGCCCTTCAAAAATTTCTTCATTCTTGGCGATTATTTTTTGCCTGTAAAAGAAGGGAAGATGTATCACTATAGACACAAAGGGTGTAGGATATTTGCAGGGAGGGAAATGTGGCTTCATTTCTTCACTAGGGGGCAGTCTACCTCCTTGCTTGCAGTGGCTTTGAAATTTAGTGAGAAAAGCATATTTGGATGACAAATTGCCATTTTAGGAATTTTCCACTAAATCAACACAAATGAGTAACTTTCCATTATTAAACTATTAGCCCAAATTGATTTAAAATGATTTAAGATGCATCCTCAGGGAACAGTACAATTTCTGACCCAAAGTTGACTTCCATAGGAAATGGGTGCAGTGCCATCTAAGGGTAAGTCAAACCTGTTACCATGAAGTTGATTCTGACTCATGGAAACTCCATGTGTTACAGAGTAGAATTTCTCCACAGGGTTTTCTTGGCTGTAATCTTTACAGAAGCAGATTGCCAGGCCTGTCTCTTCCACAGCACTGCTGGGTGGGTTTGAACCACCAACCGTTCGATTAGTAGTCAAGTGTAAACTATTTGTGCCACCCAGGGACTCGAAGGGTAAGCTACTGACCCCTAAACCACTAAACACTCAGGGGAGATGGATTTCAAAACAACCCTCAGTCACAGAACTACATAAGCTTGGGACTTGCAGATGAATCTAGTGTGTTGTTTTGCAATAAAAACAGAGACATGGGCACGGGTGAAAGGTCTGGTCACATCCCTGCTCTACTTCATATTAACTGTCCAACCTCAGTCCAGCCAACTTCTGTGTCCAGGTGCAGAGTGACATACCTGCCTCTCACAAGTGCCTGTGCTTCGACATCACTGGGGAGCACTTGGGCTCATTTTTACCACCTATTCCCCCATCCGAACTCCCTCCCACCTCTTAACGGTAACTCAGCTAAGTCTCCTTGAGCAGCAGTATTCACACCTTAGTCGCATGTTCTCTTGTGTCAGGATCTGTATGGTGTACTTATACTTTTCTTCAGCTTCAGCAAGCTTGGTCTGGAGTGTTTTCTCCAGATTCGTCACTGCAGCTTTCTGAAAGACAGATACATTTTAAGAGCTATATTTTCCAAACCAGAGCCATCTGGGGTGGAGCTTTATGGCAGAGCTGCACAGACATCTGGGTTCCCTCCCCGCAACCCCTATCCCCATCCCAGCCAGGACTCACCTCTTTCTGGAGTTCCATCTGGGTTTGGTAGAGGGTTGTGTTAAGTGATTCTAGGATAACAGCTTGTGCCTGCAATTCTTCCTCTGCAATCTATGTAGGAAGAAATTGTTTAAGCCAACCAGTCAACACACCCTATTAATTCTACCACCCCAGTGTCTTGCCTATCTACACCCTCCTCTTCAGCCTCACCATCACTATCCCAGAGCCAGCCCTCACCAGGGCTTACACGGTTATTACAACAGTGATTTATTAAACAAGTATTTATTAAATACTACTACTATACTAGGCACCAGGGATATTATGGTGAACAAGATGTATATAATTTCTGCTGCTGTGGAGCATACATTTCAGTGAGGTAGATGGTGAAAAATTAAACAATTACAATAATAAATTATGATAGGAGTAATAGAGAAACAAAACAGGGATGAAAATAGATAAAGTATGTCAGGTATGGGCAAGGGTAAGTTTGGAACTTACTTAGATAAGTCAGGGAAGGACTCTCCAAGGAGGTAACATTTACACTGAAAACTAAAGAGTGAAAAGGGGATTGTAGAAATACCCTAAGAAGATAAAGAGCTCAGTGTTTCTGAGGACACGAAGGAACACCAGTGTGGCTGGAATAGACAGAGCAAGCAAAACAGTGGGCTAAGGTGAGGACATACAGAGATGCCAGGTCACAATGAACCTGGGAGGCCTTGCTGACCTAAGACAATGAGGTGCCACTGAACGGTTTTAGGCAGAGAAGTGTCATAATCTGTTTATGTTCAAATAACACTTTCTGTTCTGTGAAGAATGAGTTGGAGGGTGGCAAGAGGGAAAGCAAGGAGACCAAGGAGAAATAATGGCCTAGTGTGAGATAGCAATAGTGTTGGAGAGAAGTGGATGAATTTGGAATATGCTATAGGGAATTGCTGCTACTGATGAACTGATGTGCATGGGGGAGGGGGAGAGAAATCAGTGATGGCTTTTTAGGTTGAGGGTTGAACAATTGGTTGGTGGTAGTATCCCTGGAGAGCTGACAGTTGTGGGAGGTCAGGCTTTCTGGAAAATCAAGGGTGTAGGGTTTGAAACATTAAGTTTGAGGTATCTGTAAGTCACCAACGGAGCCCTGGTGGAACAGTGGTTAAAGCTCAGATGCTAACCAAAAGGTTGGCAGTTCGAATTCACCAGCTGCTCCTTGGAAACTATATGGGGCAGCTCTACTCTGTTCTGCGTGGTCGCTATGAGTTGGAATTGACTTGATGCCAAGATAGAAATGTCAAATGAGCAAGTGTACACACAGCTTGGAGCTCAGAGGAGAGGGTTAGGCTGTAGGTATCAGTCTTGGGGTTGTTGGCACAGAGACATTTATATCTAAGTAAAAAAAAAAAAACACATAAAACAAACCCGTTGCCATTGAGTCGATTCCGACTCATAGCGACCCTATAGGACAGAGGAGAACTGCCCCATAGGGTTTCCAAGGAGCAGTTGGTAGATTTGAACTGCCAACCTTTGGTTAGCAGCTGAGCTCTTAACTACTACAGATGAAATCATCGAAGGAGTAAGGGGAGATAAAGAAGAAAAAGGGGGCCTACAACCAAGTGTTAAAGCATTTCAAGATTTACAAGTTAGGTGATGGAGGCAGGCCCAGCAGAGGGGATGGAGAAGGAGTGAACAATGAGGTAACGGAAAAAACAGAAGCCTATGAAAAGCAAGAGCAGTGAGTGTGCCAAGGAAGGAGTGATCAATTGTACCTGATACTAATACTAAAGTCAAGTGAGGTGAGATATCCCTTAAATTTGGCAACTTGGGAGTTACTGGTGATTTTAACAAAAGTAGTTATAATTGTTTTTTTAGTTATAGCAGATGAAGTGGGAACAGAAGCCAGGTTGGGGTGTAAATGGTAAACCGTCTAACAAGTTCTTCTCTCCTCATTTTGCCTTTTCAGACTCTCCTCCACATTGCTGCCAGAGTTCTTTTCCTAAATTATACCATTTCCTCAAAAACCTCCAGTGGCTTCCCACTATTTAGAGAGTAAATCCAGATTCCTTGTGATGATGAACAGATTATTTAAAGCCATGAGTACAGAGTTAATAAAACCTTTTCTTCTCTACGGACAAAGTGGGTGTTGGGTTAATGTTCTGTTCTATTCCCTAGAAACCTATGGTAAAGGTGGGACAATCTTCTAATACACAGGGTACTGAGTATTCGGAACAATATTACCTCAGTAGTTGAGGAAAAATTATCCCTAGATTATAAACCAAAAATACTCAAACCTGTTGCTATCAAGTTGATTCCGGCTCATAGCAACTCTACAGGACAGAGTAGAACTGCCCCATAGGGTTTCCAAGAAGCAGCTGGTGGATTCAAACCACCAACCTTTTGGTTAGCAGCCAAGCTCTTAACCACTGTGCCACCAGGGCTCCCCCTCAATTATAAAAAAAAAAAAAATAGAGGCTGCTTTAATTCCACCTAAGGAAGCCTAAAAGCAAGGTTTTTCCTGTTTCTAAGCAACTTAATTGTATCCCAGAACAAAGATCAAGAATATTTAAAGGAATATAAAAATATTCAGCATCTAACAAGGTAAAATTCATAATCTCTGGTATCCAATAAAAAATTACCAGGCATGCAAACAAACAGGAAAATACAACCATAGATGGAGAGAAAAATCAACCAATAGAAAGACCCAGAAATGACACAAATGATAGAACTAGTAGACAAGCTCATTAAAATAGATAATATAATAAACTGAGTCTAGCTGGCTCCCAAGCCCATTACTTTATCCTATAGAACATCATCTTAGTCTGTTTGCCCTTCCACAAGGAAGCACCATAATTTGTCCCAGAAGAGATTCCTTTGAGGAAACTTATTTCTGAGGCACAGAGTTTCAAGGAGAGGTCTAGAAGCAGAGTTCTGTAAGGGGAAATATTGTATTTTTCAGAGCTCAAAGGGAAGAACCTGGCATTTTACAATTCAAGACCCATTTGTAGCTTGTGCCTTACTAAAAATGCAAGGTGTTCGACACTGAAAATCACACAGTATGCTGCTGTATATTTGTTTAGATCTAGCTCTAAAAGATACCAACGGTTTTGTTTTGTAGACAGTTTTAAAACCCTTTTTGACTTATTAGATTCGGAAAACTCAGCTTTAGGTTTTCCATTTTTTATTGGTTTTGGTAAAATTATCACAGATTCCATTTCACTGAAAGTATATCCTTTCACTGATATAAGATACCAATTCCATAGGAAAAATGGAAAAGCTTACCTCTTTGGACTTTGCCAGCTCTTCTAATTTCAAAGTGTCAAGTTCATGTTGTTTCAAGAGCTCCTGAAAAAATAATATCATTTGGAAAATGTTAGCAATTGCTTCGGAGCCCCTCTGGCTGCCTGAGGCTAACTGTAACAGTTACAGAATCTTGCCTCTGTAATACCTTTGTATCTACCTCCAGTGAACTGTCACGCACCTAAAAGGTCAGAGAGTTGGCTGTATGAACTGTTTGGGGCCCACTTGTTAATACATATTTGGTTATTAATATCCACATGGATGGTAAAATCTTGGTAGAATTTGGTCTGAGACCTGCTTTCATTATAAGCCGGTATCAGTACCAAAGTTGTGGGGAAATGGCTAACAGGGATAGCTAGCCCTCACCCACTTTTATTTAGTAGCTACTCTTGTTTACTAGGAGTTGTGCATCACCACAGCTACAGTCAAGGATGAGAGAACATTCAGTGACCGGAATTTTGGCTGAAGAGGAAATTTCAGGTTCTGTATAAGTTAGGTTGTTGTTAGCTGTTGTAGAGTTGGCCCTCACCTCATGGTGACCACATGCATAATGAGATTGGACAGTGATGATCCACAGGATTTTCAATAGCTGATTTTTCAGAAGTAGATTGCCAGGACTTTCTTTCTAGTCCATCTTTACCTGGAAATTCTACTGAAACCCGTTCAGCATCATAGTGACCTGCAGGCCTCCAGTGACAGACGGGTAGTGGCTGTGCATGAGGTGCATCGGCTGGGAATCAAACCTGGATCTCCTGCATGAAAAGGGAGAATTCTACCACTGAACTGCCAATGCCTCTGAAAGAAGTCCCTGGGTGGCGTAAGCAGTTAATGCGTTCAGCTGCCAACCTAAAGGGTGGAGGTTGGAGTCCACCCAGAGATGCCTTGGAAGAAAGGCCTGGCAATCTACTTCTGAAAAAGCAGCCACTGAAAACTCTATGAAGCACAGTCCTACTCTGACACACATGGGGTCGCCATGAGTTGGAATCGACTCAGTGGCAACTGATCTTACTGGTATATGTTTAGTATTCTGCTATTTCCTGTTCATTACAATTTTCATTCCAATAACACCGTGGTAAGACTGTCCAGCTAAAGGACAGCATGACTGCCGGTCTATTTGTATATATTTTCAGGAAAGCTGGGAGACACAATATGCCAATAAAGAAAATAATATTGCCTACTTATTTTTTTGTACTTATTGAGGCACGTCTGGGGACTCTGATGTACGCCTAGACTACCCACTCAACCATCAATCTGCTTTGGGCTGAGTTACCTCCTTTTCTTGATTGAAACTCTCAAAGACAACACTGTAGGATTGATTTAATTTCCTCTTTTCTTCTTCTGACTCTAACTCCAACTTTTTTGTTATCCTATGCTCTGTAAGGGTGAGAGGAAAGTACATACATGTACACATGGGAAAAAGCAAGTGCAGAGAGAAACCCAGAATATATAAAAAGTAATTTCAGACAAGGTCAAATTCAAGGTCCTTTCAGCTCAGTGTTTGGCCTCTGACACTCACCTGGATATGCTTGAGAGTAACATGATCATGGTGGTTGTCCTCAATTCCATTAGCTGTATGGCTTTGGTTCAAACATCTCTGGTTTTTTTGGTGTAGTTTATTTTGTATCTGCTGCTTATTCTTTTGTCCATTCCCTCTGCTAAAGTGATCACTATGTTTCTTGGATATCCTATTTTAAAACAGAGCTCTTGGCTAATATAACTTTTCTAATAATAAAATTCATTTTGTATTCAGCACTGAGTTTCAACTGTTTTTCTGGGAGGGAAATCTGCCAGCAGAGTCCAAGTGCTAAGCAGAAGGAAGGAGGAGTGAGGGGCAAACATGAATCTCTTCTTTAGGGTTGTGCTTCTGGGAATGGCTAGGGAGGCTCTGTGCTGACACCTTAAGAAAGGACTGAGCTACATTATAAGCAGCTAAAGTCTGGTCTTTCAAAACTGGTTGTAACAACTCAGACTTTGACATGTGATGAATGTAGTATAAGTAGTTGGACGTCTTGGTGATGGTGTGGGTTACGCTGCACCAGGATCCTAGGTAAAGCCTAAGACATGAGCAGCTCCCACATTTCGTTCCCCAGCTTTGCATTCCCCAGGGTCTTCATGCTACCTTCTGACAGTTCTGGATCCCCACCGCGATGTAATGGCCTTAAGGATTCACTTTCCCAGGGAGTATCTACATTTAAATGAGCAATTTGTTAAAACAAACTAAATCTGTGATGTGAATGGGGTTGGGGCAGAATACGGAATAGGTTTGTACATAGAGGCCCTACTCTCACCTCAACCAATCTTCCTGGTCAGGGAGCAGAATCTCTATACATTCCTCTCTCCTTTTTCCATTTATGAAGCTCATTGTTAAGTGTTAGAAATAATAAAATATATATCAAACATGGCTCCCTTTGGAGGGATGTGGCAGTATAGAGGCTCTCCGTGTAAAGGATTTTATCCCCCCGCCCCTCTCAAACAATGGAATATTTAAAATTCTAATTCAGAAACTCCTTCAACTTTGGGGTCACCTATACCCAGATAGCAAGCCTACATGCCTACCAATGTCCCCACACTTGTTTCAGCCCATGAGGGAAAACTTGGAACCAGTGAGTTTGAGAAGGTGCTAGCTTAGACTCTCAGCTGAACTCCGTAAAAGACCCCACTCTTGCTGTCACTTTGCTTTCTTGAAATCTCCAGGCACCTTCCATCCAGGAGTCCAGCCTTATGGCCCCACTACCCTCAGTTAATCCAAGGCCATTTTCCTCAAGATGAGGCCAAGCATAACAGCAGGTTTTGATGCACCTATCAGCAAAAGCCAAAATTATACTCACTTTGCTGTAGCAGGATCTTTTCCCGCTCTATCTTTTCATCCTTTTCCCATTCTGCCTTCTGCTTTGACCACTTATCTTCCATTTCATCAGAAATGCTGTCCTGTGGAGGCACAAAGATGCCATGAAGGAAAAAAACCTAATAAAAGACTCCTGGAGAGGAGTCTGCACTGTACACTGGCCCAAGACATAACACCATACCCTTTCTAACTTCCCTCTTTGGGACCCTCATGGGTGACTTGTGGGAAGAATGTATGGGATTTTCCCCACTGCAACTGGGCTTCCTTTGAAGACAGGTAGGGTTCTCCATGTTGAAGAACCACATGTCAGCTCCCCCTGAACTGAATCACTCATCCAAGCACGCAGAGAAGCAAGGATAATGCCTAGTAGCTAATTTGAATATTTAGAAAACAATGGGATGTTTTTCAGAGTGTCCATTTTTCCTCAGCAAATCTAACTGCCTTTGTGGTTGAGGTTAAATCCGCTTAAGCCAATGCTAGTTTTGTTGGTTGGTCCAGACTTCATGAGCACAGACCCTAGACGGATGGGAGGCCCAGGATCTGGGTGTCAGTAAGTTCCAAGGACCCTGAACCCCCTTCCTTTCCAGTTTTGCAGCAGAACTCACACCAGACTCGGGGCTCTCATGCTCACTTTTAATTGATTGTGGCCATTTATATGGGCTCCCTCTTTCATCATTTTTAAGACTGGTGGGCAGCTCATTGCTCCAATGCCACTGAGATCAAATTCTCTAGAGAGGCACAGATTGAAGCAAGCACAGAGCATACCCAGGACACTGAAGCAGCTTAACTGGTCATAAGCCTGACACTTTTCTTAGGCTGTGCTCTGGGATGCTTTCCTTGACAGTATAAAAGTGGACCTTGAAATATGAGTTTTGGACACAACCTCAAAACTGAACCTGAGTGATAAATAAAACTTTGGAGGTGGTGTAGGGGCTTAAGCTTGTTTACTCCTTTGATAGGGTGATTAACTGGACTTGCTTGCCTGGGACTTATAGATTTCCCGAGACGATGGACTTGTAACTTGTAACCAGGCAAGTCCTGGGCAAACCAGGACGAGTTGGCCACCCTACTTAACAGTTAAATGAATAGGAGCTTGATCCTCAGCCCTTCCCCTGCCCACTCCCACTGCCCCTAGGACGAAATCATGTCCTGTTGCCCTGGGTCCCCACCAACTTTGCTAAAATTAAATGAATGGATTACACTCTGAGATGGCTGGAGAGCACTCCCACACCCTCCTTGTGACGGTGCACAAGTGATGCAGCCTTTTGGGATGGCAATTTGGCCAAATGTATAAAGGCCTTAAAAATGTTCACTCCTTTTGATGCAGCACTCTAATTCTACAGTCAAAAGTTACATATTCAAAGATGTTCAAAGCAATATTATCTGTTACTACAAACAGCTGGAAACAACTCAAATGGCCAACAGTAGGGGAATGGTTAAGCATCCAAAGATGTTTCCATTAGGATAATATCTAGTCACTAAAAAGGAGAACTAAGTTTATTAGTTGTTACCAGGGGCGGGAGGGAGGGAGAAAAGGGGAGTTATTGCTTAGACAGCACTGAGCTTCTGTTAAAGGTGATTAAAAATTTTTGGAAACAGACTGAGGTAATGGTTGCACAACGTAATGAACGTAACAAACGTCACTGAATCGTACGTGTAAAAATGTTGAAATGTCAAATGGTTATATATATATATATATCTGGAAACCCTGGTGGCAGAGTAGTTAAGTGCTATGGCTGCTAACCAAAGGGTCGGCAGTTCAAATCTGCCAGGGGCTCCTTGGAAACTCTATGGGGCAGTTCTACTCTGTCCTATAGGGTTGCTATGAGTCAGAATCAACTCGACGGCACTGGGTTGGGTCTGTCAGTTTGTCGTACTGTGGGGGCTTGCGTGTTGCTGTGATGCTGGAAGCTATGCCACCGGTATTCAGATACCAGCAGGGTCACCCATGGAGGACAGGTTTCAGCTGAGCTTCCAGACTAAGACAGACTAGGAAGAAGGACCCAGCAGTCTACTTCTGAAAAGCATTAGCCAGTGAAAACCTTATGAATAGCAGCAGAACATTGTCTGATATAGTGCTGGAAGGTGAGCCCCCCAGGTTGGAAGGCACTCAAAAGATGACTGGGGAAGAGCTGCCTCCTCAAAGTAGAGTTGACCATAATGATGTGGATGGAGTAAAGTTTTGGGACCTTCATTTGCTGATGTGGCACGACTCAAAATGAGAAGAAACAGCTGCAAACATCCATTAATAATCAGAACCTGGAATGTACGAATTATGAAGCTAGGAAAATTGGAAATTGTCAAAAATGAAATGGAACGCATACACATTGAAATCCTAGGCATTAGTGAGCTGAAGTGGACTGGTATTGGCCATTTTGAATTGGACAATCATATAGTCTACTATGCTGGGAATGACAACTTGAAGAGGACTGGTGTTGCATTCTTCGTCAAAAAGAACGTTTCAAGATATATCCTGAAGTACAATGCTGTCAGTGATAGGATAATATCCATACGCAGACCAGTTAATATGACTATTATTCAAATTTATGCACCAACCACTAGGGCCAAAGATGAAGAAATAGAAGATTTTTATCAGCTGCTGCAGTCTGAAATTGATCGAACATGCAATCAAGATGCATTGATAAGTACTGGCGATTGGAATGCAAAAGTTGGAAACAAAGAAGAAGGATCAGTAGTTGGAAAATATGACCTCGGTGGTAGAAACAATGCCAGAGATTGAATGATAGAATTTTGCAAGACCAACGACTTCTTCATTGTAAATACCTTCTTTCACCAACATAAATGGTGACTATACACATGGACCTCACCAGATGGAACACACAGAAATCAAATTGACTACATCTGTGGAAAGAGACGATGGAAAACCTCAATATCATCAGTCAGAACAAGGCCAGGGGCTGACTGTGGAGCAGGCCATCAATTGCTCATATGCAAGTTCAAGCTGAAACTGAAGAAAATCTGAGCAAGTCCACGAGAGCCAAAATATGACATTGAGTATATCCCACCCGAATTTAGAGACCATCTCAAGAATAGATTTGATGCATTGAACACTAGTGACCGAAGACCAGATGAGTTGTGGATTGACATCAAGGCCATCATCCATGAAGAAAGTGAGAGATCACTGAAAAGACAGGAAAGAAAGAAAAGACCAAGATGGATGTCAGAGGAGACTCTTAAGCTTGCTCTTGAGTGTTGAGCAGCTAAAGCAAAAGGAAGAATTGATGAAGTAAAAGAACCGAACAGAAGATTTCAAAGGGCCTCTCGAGAAGACAAAGTAAAGTATTATAACGACATGTGCAAAGAGCTGGAGATGGAAAACCAAAAGGGAAGAACACGCTCGGCATTTCTCAAGCTGAAAGAACTGAAGAAAAAATTCATGCCTCGAGTTGCAATAGTGAAGGATTCTATGGGGAAAATATTAAACAATGCAGGAAGTATCAAAAGAAGATGGAAGGAATACACAGAGTCATTATACCAAAAAGAATTGGTCGATATTCAAGCATTTCAAGAGGTGGCATATGATCGGGAACTGATGGTACTGAAGGAAGAAGTCCAAGCTGCTCTGAAGGCATTGGCGAAAAACAAGGTTCCAGGAATTGATGGAATACCAATTGAGATGTTTCAACAAACAGATGCAGTGCTGGAGGTGCTCACTCGTCTATGCCAAGAAATCTGGAAGACAGCTTCCTGGCCAACTGACTGGAAGAGGTCCATATTTATGTGTATTCCCAAGAAAGGTGATCCAACTGAATGTGGAAATTATAGAACAATATCACTAATATCACACACAAGCAAAATTTTGCCGAAGATCATTCAAAAACAGCTGTACCAGTATATCCATAGGGAACTGCCAGAAATTCAGGCTGGTTTCAGAAGAGGACGCAGAACCAGGGATATCATTGCTGATATCAGATGGATCCTGGCTGAAAGCAGAGACTACCAGAAGGATGCTCACCTGTGTTTTAGTGATTATGCAAAGGCATTCGACTGTGTGGATCATAACAAACTGTGGATAACACTGCGAAGAATGGGAATTCCAGAACACTTAATTGTGCTCTTGAGGAACCTTTACATAGATCAAGAGGCAGTTGTTCGGACAGAACAAGGGGATGCTGATTGGTTTAAAGTCAGGAAAGGTGTGCATCAGGGTTGTATTCTTTCACAATACCTATTTAATCTGTATACTGAACAAATAATCCGAGAAGCTGGAGTATATGAAGAAGAATGGGGCATCAGGATTGGAGGAAGACTCATTAACAACCTGCGTTACGCAGATGACACAACCTTGCTTCCTGAAAGTGAAGAGGACTTGAAGAACTTACTAATGAAGATCAAAGGCCACAGCCTTCAGTATGGATTGCACCTCAACATAAAGAAAACAAAAATCCTCACAACTGGGCCAATGAGAAACATTATGATAAACGGAGAAAACATTGAAGTTGTCAAGGATTTCATTTTACTTGGATCCACCATCAACAGCCATGGAAGCAGCAGTCAAGAAATCAAAAGATGCATTGCATTGGGCAAATCTGCTGCAAAGGACCTCTTCAAGGTGTTGAGGAGCAAAGATGTCACCCTGAGGACTAGGGTGTGGCTGACCCAAGCCATGGTATTTTCAATCACATCATATGCATGTGAAAGCTGGACAATGAATAAGGAAGACCGAAGAAGAGTTGACGCCTTTGAATTGTGGTGTTGGCGAAGAATATTGAATATACCATGGACTGCCAAAAGAACAAACAAATCTGTCTTGGAAGAAGTGTGGCCAGAATGCTCCTTAGAGGCAAGGATGGTGAGACTGCGTCTTACATACTTTGGGTGTGTTGTCAGGAGGGATCAGTCCCTGGAGAAGGACATCATGCTTGGCAGAGTACAGAGTCAGTGGAAAAGAGGAAGACCCTCAACGAAGTGGATTGACACAGTGACTGCAACGATGAGCTCAAGCATAACAACGATTGTAAGGATGGCGCAGGACTGGGCAATGTTTCGTTCTGTTGTGCATAGGATCACTGTAAGTTGGAACTGATTCAATGGCACCTAACAACCTAACAACAACATATATATATATACACAAATACATACATACATATATAGATATGTTTGTGTTTGTGTACATATATATATATATACACATACATACGTATACATACACACACACGAACCCTCCCAAAACCATTGTCATCAAGCCAATTTCAACTCATAGTGGCCCTACAGGACAGAGTAGAACTTCCCCACAGGGTTTTGAGGGTGTAATCTTTATGGAAGACTGCCACATCTTTCTTCCCTGGAGCAGCTGGTGGATTTGAATCACTGACCACCACTAGGGCTCCTTCTATATATATAAAAGTGCTTATGATTATGAAAACAATACATGTTCCCTTTAGTAAACTGGAAAATTGGCAAAATATAAATAAGATAGTACCTTTAAAAAAATTAATACATATGCATTTACCACAAAAAAAAAAGGAAGAAATAATATGTAGTCATTAAAAAGGAGGGGAAATTTTCTGATATGCCAGATGAATAAGGATATAAAAGTACACATAGAATATATGGAATATGATATCTCAGCTACAGTTTTTAAAAAGTACAAATATTAACAATGGTTGTCTTTTGGGTGGGTCTTTTTTTGCTGTTGTTATTGTTGGTGGTTTTTGAACTTCCATTAAAAAAAAAAAAACAACAATGAGTAGGTATTACTGTCGTAACCATATTTTTCAGTAGGCCTCCTTAGGGTCTGGGTGACTGACTTATCCTGCTGGGAAGCCATCACAGTCCGAATTTCACACTTCTTCCAGGGTGCAGCTGGCACAAGTTAGGTCCAAGGAAGCTGGGTATCTGAGTGAGAGCTCTACATTCACTCCAAGGTCATCAGACAGCATTGAGCCTTGCTCCTCTTACTCTCACAGTCTACCAGGGAGCACTGCATCTCACCTGATACATATGAAAACTCACCTGATACATATGAAACATATTCTTCAAATATTTGTATTCCTTTCCCATCTCCTCTGGACAAAAGGAGAACAGGGTCATCAGTATTCCTCTGATATGCACATTTTTAAATTCAAGTGTGAGATCCCTTGCATACTTTCCCCACCTCAAACTCATCTCCTAGACAGTGAGACCTTGGTAGGCCTCAGCAATCACCAAGGAAGCTTATTAGAAAAGCAGATGCCTGGGCCCCATCCCCAAGCCTACTGAATCAGGATCTCAGAATAAGGCCCAGCATCTGCTGATAATACGCCTCCCAGCAAATCGGATACACCCCAAGTTTGAGAACCAGCCCCCATGGGTAAACCTACACCTGTGGGAGATGAGGGGATCAAATCCCTGTAGCCTTCATCTGCATCCCTTTTTTTAAATAACATTTCCTAGTTTACACTGATTATGAAAACAATACACGCTCTCTTTAGAAAATTGGAAAATCAGCAAATTATAAATAATATCTTTCTAAAATTTAAGGCAAATAAAGGGAGTTTACAGAATCTCTCCTCCTTCCTGTGGTAATTAGTCTATGAACCCTTAATTTTGCAGGATTACACACTCTGCCCTTCCCAAAGGTGGCAAAAATACTGGGATAAATGGCCAGCACAACCCTGATGCATTAAAAGGTGATAAAATCGGTGCGTCAGATGGAATTTAATGACATACCATCATTTTATAGGTGAGGATACTTGTCGAATTGTAATAGTATTACCTTAAATTTGAAGAACTATAAAACATACTTTAAAAAATGATTTCACATTCTTATCACTCTGTTAAGGGCAGGTATTATTGTCCTCAATTCCCAGATGGGGAAACTGAGACTCAAGGAGATTAAGGTACTTGCTCAGATCCCAAGACTTGGTCCAAGCCTGTCCATCTCCCAGGCATAAGAAGAGCATAGCTAGAGTGGTTTTTCCCTTCTTTCCATTTCATTTTCAGCCTCTCCTTCCCACTAAGCTTTAGCAGGAAACACTGAAAGCCTGGCACCAGCCCATCCTCCACCATGGCAGCCCCTATCACAGGAGCCCTCTGTCTAGACCTGCATGGGCTGCCTCTCATCCTTTCACCCATTTATGCTCCGAAGGCCCCCCGACGTACCCAGCTTCTGCTGGGCAGCCAACCTCTCTGCCTTCAAGGTTGCTTTGTAGTTTTGCTCCAGTTCACTGAGCTCTGCTGCATGAGCCTCTTTGAGCTCCCTGTGGAATACCCAGAAAGCGAAAATAATCAGTGAAAAGAAGTTCACTCACTCTCTCCCACCCCTCCTCCCTCTCACAGGAAGTTGGGCAGGCTGTGGGGCCTCACTTCCTGAAACACCATCTAAGAGGCTCTCCCCAGAGGCGTGAGAGGATCCCTGTTTTTCACAAACAAGTATTTTGAATAGAGCTGGTGGGGGGCACAGACACCCCGCCCTCCAGCAGGCAGCATGGTTTTCGCTTACTGCTAGCTGGGGAATTCGTGGGCAATCTTAGCCCCAAGGAGAATTTTAGAGTCCAAGATATATCCAGCCTCCATTTCAGGAGGCAGGTGCTGGCGGTTTTCAAATTGAGTGTGAAAATAAAAGGCTATTACTCCCTCCTTCCACCAGGATTTCTGGTGCCCAGCAGGTAGCTTGGAAGGGGAAGTTGAGATTTTCCTCACCCAGACAGAAAACACAATTCCTTTATTTTCCCCTTGGTTTGTCCTTCCTTCTCTGGCTCCTGCCCCTCCAGCAGCTTCTTCCCATTTTGCCCCAGGCCTGACCTCACAGCCAGGGAGAATAAAGGTGGGAGGAGGAGGAGAAGGGGGGCAGTGCTTAGAATAAGTGTTGTTTACCACAAAAAGCCCATGGAGAACAAAAAATGACCCTTCTCTGCAACCAACAATGACAAAAAAAAAAAAAAAGCGAGAGAGAGAGATTAGAAGGAAATAAAATAATTGGATGAGAAAATGCAAAAGTAGAAATAATCTCTGTGCTGTACATACTTTAGTGCCTCTCCAAAGACACATGCCTCATGTGGCCCACCTCTGGCCACTCCAGACCCCAGTTAGCACTATCTAGAGTTCCAGTGAACTGAAATCTTGCAAAGGATGCAGAAGCCTAGGGCCTTCAATGCACAAGGGCTTGTGCCAGAAAGCATACCTGTTCTTACTTTCAAAGTTCTGCTGCATCTCAGCACACCGGATTTCCATTTCATTGGAGAGCTGGAGACAAGGCCTCACATTAACAACACAGGAGTGAAGAGCTTTGCTCCAACCTGCATCTACTAAGAAACCTCCCCATTCACACACCCCATTCCCCACACCTTTCCCATTTGTGTTCTCCAGTGACCAGAGAGCCCATTACTACGGAAGTAATGGAACAGTTCTTGCCTTGTCCTATGTTCTTTTGTACTTGATCAGTTCAAAATGTTGGTGCAGAGAAACCACCTCTTTCACTAAGTTTCCTGGTGGGCCTGGTCTCCTCTGCTAGGCTGTAATCTCTTTGTAAGGCTGTGGCCTTTGGATTCTTGAGAACGTAATTAAATTGAACAATTATTTGTTAGGCAAAGGGTTTTGCCTAGAAGACCCAAAGATAACTAAGACTCAGACCCCGCCTTCATTGAACTTAAAATCCAGTGTTAATAAGTCCTTGTTCTGTTGCTGTTGTTAGGTGCCGTCGAATGGGTTCCAACTTATAGAGACCCTACAGGACAGAGCAGAACTGCCCCCTAGTGTTTCCAATGAGTGGCCGGTGGATTTAAACTACCGACCTTTTGTTTAGCAGCCAAGCTCTTAACCACTATGCCAGTAGGGCTCAGTCATGTCCTAGCAAGCAGAATTTGCTCACTTGCTGGTGATCCTCCATTCCAACATATCAAAAACGTCTGGCCAGTATCCCGGGAAGAATGGACATATCAAAATCAGTAAGTGGTCACAGCTAAAGCAAGGGTTCAGGGTTTGTCCTTGTGCTTCCTCCCTTGTGCTGGGGAGGGTTGTACCATCGAGGAGCCAGGAATTGCCTGTCACAATCAAGTGATTAGCCCCAGCAGCTCCAACAGGGATGCCACAGTGGCAGCCAGCATACCTCTCTTCCACAGGGTCACACAGCTAAATGGTGTGGGCTCACAGGTGGGAGAATTTTAAGGCTCATGATATAGGGTCCCTCCATGGAAATAGCCTCTAAATATGTCTTCAGCACAGCCTGGGCTTAATGGGTCAAAAGATGCATCTTGCCCAATGGCCCACCATTGATGAGCTGAGTGAGTTTATGCAAATTATTTAACTTCCCTGAGCCTCAGTTTCCTTGTCTACAGAATGGAGGCCATAAACCTTGCAGTGTTTTAATATAAATAGGATAATGAAACAGTGGTGGGAGAGGCCCAGCTTGAGTCAAGCTGGGTCATCCTAGAATTCAGATATGTTTGGGGCATATCGGAGGGTGGCAGGTAGGCCTGTAGGGTGTCTGTCTGTCTAAGCACTGGGAAGTAGACACTTACAAGTGAGTTTCAATAACGATGGGCCAATGCATGGTTGGAAGATGTTTCTGAGAATAGCTTTGGTCTGTTGCTCCAGCCCAGCCAACCAACTACTCCTGCCTGAGGTAGGGAAGAAGGGACCATGATAAGACAGTGAAATCTAAAGGAGAAGTGTCACTAAACCCCCCGAAAAAACACAAGAGTGCAAATTGCCATCTGCAGATTCTCAAGTGCAGGCATTAGCAGCTTCAACAGCAAAAGAAAGTGGGCACTGGAGGATCCTGGCACTTTCTGAGAGACGCTGGAAGCACTGACTATATTGGTGCCGTTAATGAGAGGCTCAGCAACCTCAGAAGCTTAATCTACCACAAAGGCCATAACAGGCCAGACAGGAAATGACAGGTGCCCCTAATGTGGGGGGGAAAGTGTCACTGAACACATAGGCGGTACCTAGAGAACTTCCAGAAATAATTGAGTTAGACCTTGGAGAGAGACTTGAACTCTTGCAATTATGGGTGGGATGGAGTCAGGGAAATACTACTGGGTGACCATGGTCCTATCTTCAGCTTGCTGTCACCTGGGCAACATGGCTCACATGAGAACATGCTTGGCATCTTGCCTAGCATATAGCAGGTGATCTGAAAATATTATTTTACCCCTACCCACAGAGATGTTGGCTAACTGAAGGGTCACTCACCAATTTTTGGGCAGACTGGTGGTCTCTGTTCATTTGCTCAATTATTGCTGTCAGCTCTGAGATCTGCTCTTCTAGGTCAGAAATGATATTAGTCCTGTGGGACAAGTGATTCTTCTCTCATCCACAGAACTTACTACTCCATGCAGCCAGGGCCCTGAGAGTGATGGCCCTGGCCTGATGAAAGCACATACACCACCGTCATCATGGCCGTTGGGGTAGAGGGGTGGAATGGTGGTCCAGCAGAAGGAAATGGCGGTAGGGTGGGGTGGGTTGTGCTCTCTTGAATAGCAGGGAGATAGGAGAAGACCAGAAATTTATTACAGTTTGGCCTTGACTTTTAGTAATAATTGAAATGAAGTTTGGAGGACTGGGAAGAGAGGGTAGGGGAACAGAATTAAATTGAACTGCAGGTGAGTCTAAAAGGGGATTTAAGAGAGTGGCTTTAAGAACAGAAAATGGTGTTCCGTGTTTCTGAGTCTAGGGCCTCCATGATACCTGTAGGTTATGGAGCTCTATTTGGCTGAGCCAGAGTAGACAGGGTGGCAGGCAGTGATTATGTGCAGTGGACCTGAGAGAGGTCCTCAATTCACAAGACTTTGACCCTTTTGGCCAATCATTCACCATGTCTAACTGGGCACAGAGAGAATGTGGGGTGAGAAAACAAGAGACAGGATACAAGAGCAGAGGGTTCTAAGGGATAAGAAAGAAGAAAAGGTACAAGAAAGTTGAATAATAGGGAACTCCTGTCTTTTGGCCGTGACCTTCAGTATCAACAACACTCACAAGCATGGGCTATTTCTTATGCCTTATTTTGCCACAAGTGGTGACAACTTTCTTAGAAGACCAAGAAACAGTTGTGATGCTGCCTTGTCTGTGGGCAATGACGCATTCCCCTCCTGCAGAAGGTTGTGGGGAAGCAGGGGAAAGAAAACAGGCCAAATGCTCCTCCACTGGATGAGAAGAAGGAGCTCAGGTCTGGCTTCTCTGGGCCAGGCCAGATCAGGGCAACTCCAGGGTCTGGCCTCACACACGAGTGGGTTTTTGGGTCCTTCAGCCACATCCCCAACCTGAATCCCTTTTCAGCAGAAAACACTGCTAACGGATAGGTTGTATCCTTTCTATACACTACAAAACAAAAAACAAAAACCAACCCACTTGTCATTGAGTCAATTTCGACTCATGGCAACTCCAAGTGTGTCAGGGTAGAACTGTGCTCTACCAGAGTTTTCAATGGCTGATTTTTTGGAAGTATGTAAAATGCCAGGCCTTTCTTCCCAGGTACCTCTGGGTTGACTGAAACCTCTGACCTTTCGGTTAGCAGCTGAGCATATAAGCTGTTGCACCTCCCAGGGATTCCATAACTAATAGGTAATAAATTCTTAATAAATTTTATGTGTATTTGTGTTTCCTGTTGCTGTTGGTGGTGGTCTTATAGGTTTCTGTCTTGAAAGATAATTCTCATAGCAAGCAAAAGCCAGGAGGAAGAGCCACCAGTCGGAAAGCCACTGCAGTAGTGCAGGTGAGATGCCTGAACTAAGGCAGGATAGTAAGGAAGGAGATATGAATGAGGGATTTAGGAGATGGAATTAGACGTGGTGACGGATCTGATATGGTATTGGAAGATTAGAGAGTGGGTGGGGCTTGCATGACAGAGAGGATGGCGGGTGCTTAACCAGGATGGAGTCAGTCTAGAACTTTCTATGCTGCATCTCCCAGAGGCATCAACTGAGTGGTATTTTTGGACATAATGAAAAAGAGGTGCATATTCGGGACTCGCAGAAACCCTAGGCTTATGTTTAATTCACACCCTCCAAATTCAGGCTGCTTTTTAATGAATATTTTCTCTCTTACCCCAGGGAAGAACTGCTCTCCTTAGTATGAATGACACTACACCCAATCATTTTCTGGGTCGGCTGTCTGATCTGGTCTTCATTTGCCCCTTGCATCCACTGACTAATGGGACCAGAGCAGACAGGTGGGTGTGGAGGCGAGCAGGCATCAAGAAACAGGGTGAGGTGTGAAGTGAGCTTGCAGAGCCTTTAGAGCAGGGACCTGTGACCTGGGCATGGATGTCAGTGTTTGTTGGAGAGGGCAGGCAGAGCCAGGTAGGGGTTAGCTTTTAGGAGCTGGATGTTGGACCAATGACATTACCTGGAAGTTTCTACTTTCTTCATACTCTCTG
Source organism: Elephas maximus indicus (assembly GCF_024166365.1). NCBI lineage: Eukaryota > Metazoa > Chordata > Mammalia > Proboscidea > Elephantidae > Elephas > Elephas maximus. The sequence continues at coordinate 100,174,825 of NC_064824.1, forward strand.
ATTCTGACTGCTTTTTTCTGTCGAACATCTCATCCCCCAAGGTGACAGAAATCTGCTCCCTATTCCGAACGAGGCGATAGCCAGGTGACACATTTATCACTTCCTAGGCACCAAGGTGAAACGTAAAATAATAACACAGACGTGAAGCGCCAAGATTCCTCCAGACCTACTGTTGTCCTCCTTGCATCTTACAAACAGAGGCTTGAGATGAGACTCCAGGGCCCACGTCCCCTTCCATGCTCTTCCCCAGTTACTGCTTATCCTGTATCTTCAGCACAGATTTTTCTCCTGAGACCTATTTCCAATATTCAGCTGGCTCCTAGATGTCCCACTCAGCTATCCTATAGGACTTCAAGCTCAAAATGTGCAAAACCAAATCTTCAGCATCCTACTCCACACTCTGCCCCTCAACCTTGCACCTCGTTCTGAGTTCTTCATCATAGCCAGAGGCCAGGAGGCAGCTGGGCATGAGGGAAACCACTCAGTTGTGGGAATCAGAGAGTCCAGAGTTTGAATCCAGCCTTTGCCACCTAATAGTTAATCAACATCACTGTGCCTCAGTTTCCTCATAGGACAAAGGTATTCTTTCTTCCCCAGCACACTGTGGTTCCCAAGTACAGCAGAAGGTTTCCTGCATCTGAACATGAGCTACACCGTGGCCTGGATTCATTGTTACCATCTGGTTTCCCTGGGTCACTCTCCTTGCCCTACACAACGTGGAACTGAGTGGTAATTAGATGCTGGTTCTGGAGTCTGGTCGACTTGAGTTCAAGCTCTGGTTCTGCCACTTATCAGCCATGTATGATATGCAATAATAACAGCCCCTCCTCACAGGAACATTGTGAAAACTCAGTGAGGTAAGTATGTGTAAAGGCTCATGCCTACATAGGATAGGTGCTCAAAAAATGTTAGTCCCACTGCCCTCTTCCCAGGTTTACTCACATAAGGTAATCTCGTAGTCTCTTCTTTTTTTCCAAAATGGATTTTCACTCCGCAAGGGGAAGGTTTGCTCAGAAGCAACCAGAAAACAAAGAGGAATTTGGAACTTAGTAGTTCTACCCTGATCCTGCCTTCCATCTGACCTCTGTTCTCTGAGGTCTAGCCTCTCAACCTTCTTAGGGGATTCTCGGGGTGGCTGGTGAATCTCCTGGCTTAGGCCCTAGTGAGAAGTTCCTAACCCAAGAGGCTGAACAGTTCTCTTACTTATGATGGTGGGGGTGCTTTTGTTTTGGGGGAGTATAAACCACACTTACACACACACTCAGTTCAGGGAACCATGTGTATCCCTACTTCATTGGAGAATGAAACATTCTACGTAAACAAACGTTCTGGATAAAGAAGCATATTCCGTTAAGACATGAAAACGTTTCATATCAGATTGTTTTTCATTCAAATTTATATATGCTATATATATAAAATAAATAACCATCACGACTGCAAGGAGCTGTCCAGTCAATTTTGACTCATGGCCACACCATCTGTGCCAGAGTAGAACTGTGATCCATAGGGTTTTCAGTGGCTGATGTTTCAGAAGTAGATCACCAGGCCTCTCCTCTGAGACACCTCTGGTTGGACTTGAATCTCCAACCTTTCAGCTAGCAGTGGAGTGGGTTAGCCGTCCGTACCACCCAGAGTCTCTTTAGAAAACAATAGGTACCCAATAAATATTTTCCGAATGAACGGAGCACAAAGATTAATGCAAAGGCCCAAAACAAAGTTACACTTCTAAGCTTGTAAAATGGGGGTACACATTCTAACTGGTGAGTTAAACACACACACACACGCACGCACAGAGACGCTACATACAGACAACCTTAGACCTAGGAAAGTCATCAGCAAAAGGGTGAACACCCCCACGGCATGATCCAGGCACTGTGCCCTTTTAGGGAAGGAAACATCTATGGGGCAACCAGCTGAGGGCTCATTTGCAATGACTTTGAAATCTGCTGGTACAGGGAACCACAGAATCTACATATAGGGTCTAAGGTTTGGGGAAAATCTTGGCATGTTCTGGAAATCTCTGACATCCCTGGCAGCAATTAGTTCAAGTTCAGCAGGGTTGTGAAGCCAAGGTGAGGATACTATTTATCTACATTCCTTAAACCATTCCTGCCACATGGAAATAAAAATACTTACTTTGGGACAAGGGGTCTTGTTGTTGGATGGCAGTAACTGTGTTTTTTTAAAGTTGATACAAGAGGAGTTAGCCTGAAAGTGAAAAATAAATAATTAAAAAATGAAAATTCAGAAACCTGTTTCAGCATCCCCAGATTAGGCATAGCTCCATGATGACCCTAAATTCTGAACCAAAAGTTGGAATATATGGTCTGACAACTGGAATCTTTACAACCTGGACAGTCTAGGGGAACCTCAGACCCAAGGCCTTGGTACTTGTTCACCGTCCCAGGGAGTCCCGAAGATTGGAAGCTCAGCTAGCTCCCCCAGTTCTCAAAGCTCTTCATCCCACATTGAGGAGGCAGCTACTGGCGAGGCCCTGCGATTGGAAGCTGTGCTCCCTGTTGCATTGACTCTGAGACTAGCAAGATCAACGTGCAGGCCACAGCTTGCAGGGAAAGCTGTGGAAAGCCAGGCTTTCCGGCCCACTTGGATTTTGCTGCCAGGTGCACTGTTTTGGAAATCTTGTGAGAGAAAGAAGGCTGCAAATGGAACCCAAGCCCCTGGTCTTACCCTATCCCAGAAAGTTCTTACTTGGGCTTCCCTGTGGAGGTTTTGCCTGGTGGACGAGGGGTCTTGATTAGCTTTCGTGGTCCCAAGTTCCAGGGGTCCCAGCAGGTGCAGTAGATGAGAGGGTTGGGGTACATGGCTCAAGGTCAGGGGCAGTCTTGGCTGCTAGGTCAGGAGGTTCTTGCTAAAATGGAGAGACAGCAGAGGTTTAGACCATTCAGAGACAAAACAGCAATACTTAGAGACAAATTGGAGAGAACCCAGAGAAGGCCCACAGCACAGATGCGGATTCTGAAAGTTGTTGATCTGGAGCAGGCCTTGCCTATGGGGTAACACCTCCCCCCTTGCCACCCAGTAGATTTGACTTGAAAGCACTTTAAAATTAGCCATAATTGAGTGCTGTCTGTTTCACAGTAAATAATTATTATTATCCAAATTTTACAGGTGAGTATACTGAGGCTTGGAGAGGCCACGAGATAGCAAGTTGCAGAGTTTGGAATCATGAGAAGGTCTGGGAGTTCTGGGGGAGTTGGGGCAAACAAGGCGGCAGGGAGGACATTCAAAGGGCTTTGGGCAATGGTCACTTACCAACCAGATGGTAGTAATTCAACATTTCAGTAGTTGTGCATACTGGCTAAATAAACATCAGCCCTTGACTTCCAATACCCTCCCAAGAGTGAGCTACTGTTAACAGTTGTTTTGGGGATCTTTTCAGAAATGTTTTACGAATATCAAATGTTCTATGAATATATGTAAAGTATGCTCTCATTTGTGTAAATTCTTTTAAAGATTTTATATATAATTTTTTACACAAATTTACAGAATTTTCACAAATGAGAGCATACTTTACATATATTCAAAGAAATTATATAATTTATAAAATTTATATTTATGAGTTATAAAAAATATATATATTGCTTGCTATGAGTCAGAATCAACTCGATGGCACACAACAGGTCTCTCTATATAGATATTTCCATATCAACACAGGTCTACTGCATTCATAGTGACTTGATGTTTCATCGTATATATATATATATCTAAGAACCTAAGAACATAGGGTTTAATCTTTTTCTTTTTTTAAGTATTGTTTCTTCCTCTTCTTTTCCTTTCCTGCATCTCTCCAAAATGATTTTACCTGAGACCTAGTAGTCTAAATGTGCCAGCTGATGACACCATAGTCACCAGTGAGCCAGCTGAGCTTTCAAAGAGGTCCCTGGTTAGTATTAACCTGCAGAAAACAAAAATACGTAAAACATCTCTTCCGAAGAGCTTACCTTGGGCTGCCCAAAGATTTGTTTTTCCCATGTGGCTCCTTCCCAAGTGTTTTAAAGAAATCACAGTGTTATAGAGAAACTGTTCCCCATCAACACAAAATCAGAGTAGGTCAAATCCAGAGGCTCCAGAATGCAAGATTTTAGTGATCATTCCAGTTGATTGAAATACTAAAGCACAAAATCCACACTATGTGTAGTGCAGAGAGACCTCCTCACAGTGAATCCAATCAAAGGCTTTTAAAAGGCTGAGCTGGCACGAATGTGAATTTTCATTCTTTTAAAGACAATCCAGTTTGAGTCTCTCAATATTGCAATCAAAGTCAAACTAGAGGAGAAAGTTACCCTTCTATTCAGACTCCTTTGACTTGGACCTTGAGTTGTGAAGTCTGTCCTTGCAAGATGGCAGCTGAAGGTTTGTTTATTTTATTGCTATGGAAACAGAATGGCAGCACCTCATTGGCTCAGAGCTCTCAGCTGTTAAAGAGAGAAAGCTGGAGACGCAGCCAGTTAAGAAATTCTCCAAGGTCCAAATCAGTGACCACCCTCGACAGCAAGGAATTTACACTCCTGACTCTGGTTTCGACTTTCACCACCAGCCATGAGGCAAAACAAACTTGATAGATTTTTAGAGGAAATAGAATTAAATAGCACTCTTAGGACTAACTGGCCTATGGCAATAGTTCCCAGACAGAATCTCTTAACAGATTTTAAATGCCTCTGCCAATTTTTCACAGAAACCTGAAAGTCTAAAGCAGGCACTTTTCCCCTTGAATTTAATAAGGCTTTAAAATCTGTAGAAGTAAAAAAATCCCACGGCAGGGGTCTTTTTCAGTCACCAAGGGTTTTAGATTTTTTTCCTAAATAAAGCTGCTTTTTTTCACTATAGAAAAAAAATACTCATAACAGATTCCACCACCTGTCAGTTTGTCACACTTTGGAGGCTGGCGTGTCGCTGTGATGCTGGAAGCTATGCCACTGGTATTTCAGATACTAACGGGGTCACCAATGGGGACAGGTTTCAGTGGAGCTTCTAGATTAAGACAGACTAGGAAGACCTGGTGATCTACTTCCAAAAATTAGGCAATGAAAACTTTATAGATTACAACAGAACATTGTCTGGCTCACTTGCTTTGGATATGTCATCAGGAGAGATCAGTTGATGGAGGAGGGCATCATGTTTGCTGAAGCAGGGGACGGTGAGGGTGAGAGAGACCCTTGGTAAGATGGATTGACATAGTAGCCACAATAATGGACTCGAACAAACCAGTGATTGTGAGGATGATGTAGGACTGAGCAAAAGTTCGTTCTGTTGTACACAAAGTCGCCGTGAGTTGGAGTTGACAGCGCTATCAATCAATCATCTACCTAGTTTATTATAGACCAGTGGCTTTCTTTTTTATTTTACTGTAGCTCATTATAAGAGATATATTTTACACATTTATAAAAGTTCTATGCGATAATACACCACTTATGACTTGCTCTTCTCTTCCATTTCCTTTTCTTTTTAGAACGAAAGCTGATTGCAATTCACTAGATTGATTTCATGGCCCACTGGTGGGTCACAAACAAATTTATAACAACAGTTATAAATTTATCCACTCGTTCAACTCATTTATTGTCTACTGTGTGCCAGGCACTGTTGATAGGTGTGCAAGGTACAGCTCAGCTCCTGTCTTCAACAGATGAGTAGAGATGAGTAAATTCAATAAAGACACAATGGATCTTATATTAGGGGATTCAGCAGCTGCAGTGGGAGTTCATAGCAGAGATTTCTAATCTAATGGTGAAGGAGAGAAAATACATTTTTTGTAGTGTTTTAGTATTAAAATAAGAGAGAATATATTTTCTAGTTTAGCTGTATAAGCTGTGATTAAAATCTTTAGTCTTTGAAAACATCGATTATTTGCTCTGGAATCTGTCTCACAATTGTTCCATTGTAGAAAAACAAATTCCATTGTAGAAAAACAAGGTAATCAAGATTTTCATTGTTGATTAAACCATGTTTCTCTCTGAGATGACAAAAACAATGAGCGATACCATCAGGACCCAAGATAATTGAGCAAAACCCGGACCCATCTTGTGACCGAAACCAGGATGGCGTAAAGAGGCCTGCAAGATGTCAACAATGTCACTTCGTCATTACGTCCCCATCAAAGAAGAATCAACATTCCTGGGAATTTCTAAACCCTGACCTTCTCCCTATAAAACTCTTTTGTAGCCCTCTTGGGGCAGACAGAATCTGGGGTAAACTTTGCCCCCTCTGTCTCTTGAACACGGTGTTCAATAAAGCCCTCTTGCTGCTTACCTCCTCCTGTCTCACTATTGGCTTGTGGCAGGTGGCTTGAATCCACAATTTGCAGTAACAATGGGTCACACAAGTTTTAATCATTGGCTCAGAGCTCTCTGCTCTAGATCTGCATATTAGGTCATTCTGACTGCAATGTAGAAAAAAATTGGAAGGGCCAAGACAGGAGGAAAGGAAACCAGTGAGGAGTTTGTTGCAGTGGTCCGATGAGACAAACGGTAGCCTCTACTGAAGATGCAGCACTGGGAATGGAAAGAAGAGGAAGCAATAATACTTGGTGATGGGATGTCAGGATGAAAAGAAGGCAATGATGAGTTCTGGGTTTCTAGCTTAAGCAATCGAGTACGTGGTGCCATTTACTGAGATGAAAAGCCTGGGGGATAAACATGTTCTGTGGAGCAGATCATGAGTCCCTGCCAGATATGTTGAGTTTGAGGTGCCAGGGAAACATCCAACTGATGATGTTCAGAAGAGTTTATTACATGTTTCTGGAGCTCAAAAGGAGTCTGGGCTAGAAAGAGCTTAGGAATCATCAGAGTAAATATTCAAAGCTAAGGAATGTTCCTTAGGGACAGTCTATATACTCTGATACTACAGATATATACTACATCTATTATAGATGCTGGTACTACAGATATATATCTACTATAGATACTGATACTACAAATACATATCTACCATAGATACCAATACTACAGATACATATCTACTAGATACCGATATTACAGATACATATCTACTATAGATACCAATACTACACATCTACTATAGATACCGATATTACAGATACATATCTACCATAGATACCGATACTACAGATACATATCTACCATAGATACCGATATTACAGATACATATCTACTATAGATACTAGCATAACTCAAACTTAATATAATGGAAACAGAGATGGAAATCAATAGCATGCCCAAAGCTCCAAATCTTTACCCTCATCAAAGGATTTTTGGGCTTAAACACATCTATTGATGGTCATTTCTGAAAGAAAGCAGAAATGCCAGGATTATCACTAAAGTTCATAGCAAAGAAGTACAACTTCACACTTCATTTATTCCCCCAAAATGTTCACAATGCTGAGTTTAAAAAAAAAAAAAAAAAGCAATTCAGTTGTGAAGGTAGAGAATATCAAAGGACCTTTTTTTTTTTTTTTATTAGAGTCCACCAGTTTTCAAATTTAGTTTTGGAAACAGTTTCTAAATAGCTATGGGTGTCAACAGCAAATTGTGGACTAAAGGAAAAGAACTCTTCATACTTCCTGAATATTCTAAAACTTACGATCTGTGTATCAATAACTTTAGACTTTATTTTCAGTAATGTTACTATGCTAAGGAAACAATATGGTATACAGAAACATTCTGTTTATTCTATTTATTTTTTAATATCTAAAAAGTACAAGAAGATCTGTTAACTTTTGAAGTCTACTGTTGGTTTGTTTTGTATGTGTTGGTTTGACAAAGAGAGGCTGTTTTCTGTACCAAAAACAACATAATGGAAAGACCTAGTGCAGTGTTGTTTATATCTGTGTAAAGTACTGGGACAAAAACACAGGCAGATAAGTAAAAATTTAAGAAGATACTCATGTTTATTATCTGATTTACATTTGACAAAGCAAAGGAAGGTGCACAAACAGCTGTTTGACAAACTTCAAGGTCCCAGATACCAAACTGTACTGTTTCCCTGCCTGAGGGCACAGAGGGCAGTGATGCCCACTCCTGGGCAGCTGTGCTCTGCAACAACCACTCCGTGTACAACTTTTTGCTGCTGTTGTGTTGCCCTTAAAGCACAGGCATGATGCATCTGGCATCAAAGAAGTGGACCGTTAAACACTAACAGTCCAATTTCCAGAAGTTAAAAGTCAATGTTAGCAACTACCAAGTATTAGTCATGTACTAGATGGCCAGAAGGAATAGTGAGATTTGAATACCGAGAATTGGCCCTTATGAGCTGCTTCTATCTTATTTCCTTCCTTTGCCAAAGTCTGTGCTGTATGTTATATGAAAGACATACAGCACCAAAATTTTTTAAAACCTACTTTAACAATGGTCATTAACTTCTCCCTAAGACTCACTCTTAAGACTATTTACATATGATTTGGGATCATCGATAATTTTAAATTATTTTTTATAGACAAAACTTTAGGTTCTGAGCTCACAAAGATATTTCTCATACTATTTAATAGGATACTCAAAAATACCTGAGGTATAATCACTGAAAACCTTTTTGAAGGAGGGGGGAAAAAAAGATTGCGGTTTCCTATAGTGGCAAGAAAGTACATACACAGTTGATATTATGGAGAAACTAAAATGTGAACAGTACCGAAGGATAACAGATAAGTGGAGGAGGAACTTGCTGTAATGATTCAGTTTCTCTTACCACACCTTGCAGACAATTCTGTTACAACAGAGATTGTCAGGCTGTACCAAAAGTGATTTTTAGGGGGAAACTTTCAGAAGTGGCAAAACTCAATTTTTAAACAAGGATTTATTTCTAGGGACAAGCACACACCAGCATTCAATTATTGTTTTGGGTGGAACATCAACATCAACCTAGTTTTCAAACACCTAACTCTGATTCTCTTCCATCAGAGTGCTTCTTTGGCTTATTTTCCTGGCCCAAATCCATTGCCAGCGAGTCAATTCTGACTCATAGTGACCTTACAGGACAGAGCAGAAATGCCCCATGGGGTTTCCAAGGCTGAAATCTTTACAGAAGCAGACTGCCACATCTTTCTCCTGTGGAGCAGCTGGTAGGTTCGAACCTCTGACCTTTTGGTTAGCAGCGAAGTGCTTAACCAACTATGCCACCCACTATGCCACCAGGGCTCCTTAATTTCCCCCACCCCCCTCCAAAGCAGTGACCTCAAGTGATCACTTAAGCATCAATTATGAAAAAGTATGCTAATTATAACTGAATACAGAAGACTAAAAAAATCTAAATTTATAGTTATTTATATAATATACATAAATCTGATAATTTGATACTTTATACTACTCTTTGGTTCTACATTTTTCTACTTCCTCATGTTTCTCGGAAACTGTAATTGTCCAGGCAATAGGAAGACTAGTTTCTTAGAGAACAAATACAAAGCTTTAAGAACTGACTAAAGTAAGCACCCCAGAGTTACCTTATGACATAGAAACTCAGATGCTACTTGTTAAAAACTGAATTGAGTATTTTGGAAATTTGGACATCAGGAATTCTTCTGTGTAATGCCTACTGCGTTCAGGGGAGACTTGCGTTCACTCAAGGAACTGCTGGAATCCTTTCTGAACATGTACATGCTCTGCTGACCTCAGCATGGCTGAGTTGAAGGAGGAGAAAGGGGTGAAGACATTTTCATTTTTTGAGAAATTTATTTAGAAAAATTTTATCAAAAAGTTATAAAAAGGATGGACTACTCACACATTGCTACCACTCCCTGCATGTTGGTTTTTCTGTCCCTTTGAGCTCAGAGCTCTTAAGAAGGAGAGGAGAGGAGTGTCAAGAAGAGAGAGGGGGGAAGAATCTTCCTCTGACCTGGGAACAGGCGTACCAATGGGAGACCCATTGGGAGGAGCAAGACTAGTCAACAGTTTTTCAGGAAACTGCCTTTTAGTCAAGTCAGGGCAAAGGAGAAACGCATTTGCAAATTAAACACCAAAATGATCAAGTAATATGCCCCCCCAACCCCACCCCTCAGTTTTCTAAAATAATGTAATTAGCTCCCTCACTCATCTTCTCTTCATCATGTCTTTCATATAATGGCATTTATTTCAGAACAACCCTGACTAGATAAAGCCGTGCCATCTGATGAGCAGACCTTGATTAGCAGTGCTCCAAAGACAGATCTGTTTCTTCCCAATTCACAGCCTGCGTCACATTGCTCACTGCTGAAGCCTAACCCCAAAGTATCACTTGGCCATTTCACAGTTTGTTTAAAAAAAAAAAGGAATCCCAGAGAAAAAATAAATTCTTTGACTCTCCCTTTTAAAAGTTCATTTTCTAATTTTACAGGTGTCAAGAACAAGCAGATATGTTTTAATTTTATTTTACATAAAAAAAAAAAAACACACACACACACACATAATCTCAAAGCAAGCACCTGGGTTTTACTTCAGTTTATAATTTAATGTGCCTGAGAATTTTTGTGCAAATACATGTCATCTTTCCTTCATTAAAAATATGCATAGCACACTTTGGAAAAAATTTAATTGCAACCAACTTCACTTACAAAAAAAATTTACATATATAAATATACAACATACCCTAATTCCCAATGATTGCACTTCTGGTTTAACTCCTTCCAGCCTCCAAGGAAATGTGAAAGACGAACAACTATGTTCATACTCCTTGGCCGCTGCACTTATTCAGAAGAAATATTCTGGAAACAAGTTTCCTTTGTTCCAATACACCCATATCTTCCTTCTTCTTAAAGTAAACCTCTCCCAGCAACCCCCCACCACCTACATTGGGTTTTTTGTGTGTGTGTGTTGTATAAAAATAGAAATTTAAAAAATGAACAATGAGACACCTTCATTAATTGCAAATACAAAAGGAATTTGGGTAGTATTTGTGCTCCCAGTGGTTCAAGGGCCTAAAAACAAGGAAAAAGTCTCCACTTCTGACCTTAAGCAAAAAGGTAAAATTCCTTGTTTTGCAAATATACCATTTGATAGACAAGTAATTTAACCAGACATCAACAAGGGAAAACATATAAGCCATCTCACTATTATCTCAATAACACTGAGCTCACCCGCCAATCCTTCGGAAGAGCTTTCTTTAGTCAACAGTCAAAACTGCTTCTTCTCTCTCCCCATCTCTCAAATCTGGGTTCTCCCTGCTTATGCTTACCAGAAGTAAATGTGCCAGCAAGTTCACTACTTCTGGTATGTTTCAGTATTACTGAATTTATTTTTTTATATTCACTTTTTATTTTTGAAACAAGAAAATCTAACCAAAGGAGTGTATTTAACTTTCTTTTCTATCTCCAAACACTCATGGTCCTTTTACAAATTCAATTTACCAGACCTGGTCCATTAAGGCCCTATCACAATTCTGTTTCCATCCCTCCACTTTCCCCTTTCCACATTCACAATCCTTCTACGACATTCCTGTACTTCCAAGTCAGACCAGACCACACATGTCTGTGAATGTCTATCCTTCATGTGCTAATTTGTACAAGAGGTCACTTAACTGCTGAGCCTCAGTCCTCCTTCAAGATACCCATTTTGGGCGAGGATGTGCAAACTGGGGTTCCGAAGCTACCCATCATGACTGGAAGACTCTGATTCCTCCGCAGTCCACCTAATAAATTGCTACCTGAATTTAAATAAACAGCAGAGTCTGGTTTTTGAAGACCAATTTCTGCCTCTTTGCTTCTTCCATTCTCCTGGGTATCAGGGGTCTTGACCACTCTGGCAATCCCCAGTCTCTTCAGCCTGTCCACTAAGTTCATCTTCAACTGGCCAACATCAGGGGGGTTCCGGGAAGGTCTCATGCCATACATCTCCTGGAGGAATGTTTCAGCAGGTCGGGAGGCCAAGAAATTTTCAGAGACATTTGCCCGAGGCTCAAAAGGCAAAGGAGAAGGACAAGGTGAGTGAGAAGGTGAATTTGGTGGAGTGGAAGGAATAGCCAGGGTTTTGGGGGGAGGCTGGAGGATGGGGTTCTCTGAAACTGGGCTGTGGTATACTTTAGCAGAGATCCCTCGCTCTTGTAGAAGTTTGGCCAAGCTCATGGTGCTACTGAAGGTTATAGTAGAATCTCGTCGGTTGGTGATGGATTCACCAATACTGAGTCTATAGGACATGGCAGGAGAATTCACTGCTGTGCTTGATGAACTACTTCCACTGCTTCCACAGGATAATGAAGGAAATCCAGAACTTGAAAAAAAAAAAAGGCAGGAAAGAGAGTTTAGGAACAGGAAGCAATTCCCGAGTCAGCAATCAAAGTAATCATAGTAGTTATCCTTCGTAAAGATAAGGGACGGGCACCACATCAGTAAGGGTGCCCTGCAGAATAGACTCAAGGGGTAAGAATCCAGATATACTTTAATGATTGGGTCATTATCTATAAATCGCAACTTAATTACTAAGTTATTAAAACATATTTCAACAGAAAGTGAAAATGTTTCTGTACTCTTAAATTTTAACACTAAAACATTCCTAAATTTGAACTCAAATGTCTATCTGTGGGAATTCAACTGAATTTTATGATAGCAATTTAAAAAATTTAAAGATTAAAGAAATTAATCTTTATATCTATCTAATCTTTATATCTAATATATCAATTCAAAAAAATGAACTACACCAAGAGACAGTGAACCATGGGTAAACAATTCTTCAACTTTTTAGAAAATTCAACATTTCATAATTAAATCTAAGATGCTCCTTTAGGGAGAAATAAACCTTTCAACTTTCTATTACTGAGAAATAAATAACCTCTATGTGTTAAATTTCTATTTTATCAAGAAATGCTAATTACAAACAATAGTAAAATAATGCTACCCATGGAATGAATTTTTCTAAACCTTGACTTAGGGCATGTGTTTCTTGGAAACTAAAAAAATGCTTAAAACCATTGACAGCTATTAGAATCTTTCTTCCCCTATGTTTGATTAAATAGGAAAAAAAAAAAAAAGGCAAGCTAAATAAAAACTAAAATATTGCATCAGAAGAATGCAATATCCTACAGGTGGTGAAAGTAAATGTCGAGACACTCTAAAGAAGCGGTGATGGGATGAATAGGTGATACTTCTTTGGCTAATTTTCCCCCCTGGGCAAACATTATCAGTATTTCACAGATTAACTTTCACTTTAACACAAAATACTCAGTATATCAAGATTTGTAAAGATAATGAACAAAATGCAAATATAGGATTAATAAACTTTCTAGAATACCAAATTGTGTAAAAGAGGCAAAATTCAAACAAGTTTGACTCAATGCTTCTCAGTCAAGCCAGTCCAATTAAGACTCTCTGATCTGTGCAGCTTATATACTGCACAGTACAGTTTACATGTGCTCCTAGTCTCCCACCTCTCCCATCCCCACTTTAATGTAGAATTGCCTGTCCTTTCCTAAATTGTACACTTAGTATGATGACATCAGCCTGAACTGAGAGTCCCTTCAGGAACCAATTTTATAAAATGAGCCATCTTGTTCATTATGAGAACAATGTAGATATGTCTGTTCATTACAGACTTTATTGAGATCTATATTAGATACCACCAAATGCTTCCCTAAACAACCGATTTGCTACAATCTTGTACACTCTGTGAATCATAACCTTATTTCCCTCCAAAATGGCAGCTAGAAAGTTAATACATGGCTCACCTTAGCAAGCACATATGGTAAAATTTATATGCTAGTTTATTCCTCTCTCCATTTATATCACTGCTCGATTCCTCTTTCTTCTCTACTAGTTAACACTTTCCCCTGTAGTGTCCTATATATTGAAAGCTACCTTAGGTCTTTTTGAGAATTGGCAAGATAGAAACAGCAGCAATGTGACTTAATAAAAACCCTAGATGACATGTTGGAATATCCATGTTCTAGCCCCAGATGGGTCATTTACTAGCTCTCTGCCTTTGGCCCTTGGTTCAGTTACCTGAACTTTCTATGCCTCAGTTCCTTCATTTATATAATACACACTTGCCTGCACAATTCAAACAGTTATAATGGCCAAAATGAGAAAACGCAATGTGCAAATACTCTAATGACAAATTATCACAGAACATTTATCAAAATTCTGGTAATTAAAATGAATGCAATTTTTAAAAAATTCGTGAAAACATGGCTGAGGAAAGAAGTGAGGCCCCAGACTGCCCAGACTTTTACCTGGAGGTGACCTGAGTGATGTCAGAAGGATGTAATATCCTACAGGTGGTGATGGTAAACGTTGAGTTCGTGCATGACAGACACTTTCCTGGGTTTGAGGTTGCAGCTTAAGTAGAGATTGTCAGGGAATAAAATACAAAATTGAAAGATTAGGTTGGTAATTAAAAGCGTTCATCATTATTTGTTAATAATACAGCATTTATCAAGTGCCCTTTGTACTAAAGATCCCCAAATCTAGAAGTAAAACATACATAAAGATTGTGCTACTTCAGACAGGGATTGGACTGGAATAGGGGATGGAAAATGATATTGGTGAAGAATGAGCTTCTTGGATCAAGTGGACACATGTGACTAACTTGGCATCTCCTCTCTGGAGGGGGGATGAGAGGGCAGAGGGGGCCAGAAGCTACCCAAACAGACACGAGTAGAGAGAGTAGAGGGAAGAACTGTGCTGTCTCATTGGAGGGAGAGCAAGTAGGAGTGTATGGCAAGGTGTATGTAAATTTTTTTATGAGAGACTGACCTGATTTGCAAACTTTCACTTAAAGCACAATAGAAATTAAAAAACAAAAAAAAAAGATTGTGCTAATACCAACTTGTTAGTATATACCTCAATTCTTCAATACTTTAAAGCTGTAAATCGAAAGGCATAACTATATCTTAGAAATGAGAGATAAACACACTCTGAAAAAACACATTAAAAACAAAAAGTCAAGATCTAGCTATTCAATATATCTAGCCAGCCTATCTAATCCAGTGGTTTTCAAAGTGTGGTCTGCTGGCCCCTTGGGAAGCTACAAGGTCAATACGACTTTTATAACGATGATAAGACACTATTCTCCTTTTTGACTACTGCCATTTGTACTGATGGTGCATAAAACTACTGGTGTCTTAGCACAAATCAAGGCAATGGTACCAAATTGTCCAAGTATTCTTCACAGTAAAAAAGAAAAACAAAATTCAGGTTCACGTAAGAATGACCTACATCTAGCAGTAAAAATTATTAATTTATTAAATCTTGACCCTAGAATCTTTTTAATATTCTGTGTGATGAAATGAGAAGTATGTATTACACACTTCCACTACAAACTGAGATACATTGGTTATGCAGAGGAAAGGCACTTGTGCAATTGTATGACTTGAAATTTTTTCATGCAACACTGTTTCTACTTGAAAGAACTAACAATGAGTATTCAGACTTGGGTATCCGGTAGACATTAACATGAGCTTGTTCCTATTAAAAAAAACAAAAAACAAAAAACCAGGTGATATTACTTGCTGCCAATAACTTTTGAGTTTTCAAGTGAAAATTATAATTTTGAAAAACCTGTATCAACCACTGACAGCTTGAAAGCTTCCCAGTACTTAAAGGCTTTTCTGATGAGAAAGGTGGTGACATCGATGAATATGGTTTTAATACATTATATAATGAAATATGTCAATGTTTGGGAGATCTGCATAACCAATATTTTCCAAATGATCAGTGCATTATGTCACAAAACCATGCAAGGATAAAAGGTATATTCGAAATATAAGGTAGACCAATGGATTTTAATGTAGCAGGGTACGAAAAGTTCACTGATAGAGGTTCAGATTCCATATTGCAATAAAACTTCAAGAAAATACTACTTAACAAGTTTTGTAGTAGTATCAAAGAATATCTGCATGTACCTGAAAAGGCTATTAATCTTTCCTTTTCCAACTATATATCTGTATAAGGCTTCATTTTCTTCATATACTTCAACCAAAACATATTGCAATAGATTGAATGTAGAAGCTGATATGAAATTCCAACTATCTTAATAGAAAGCCATAAATTAAAGAAGCTTGTAAAAATGTAAAATAGTATCACTGTTTTTTTTTTTAAAATAGTCATTTTTCAAAGAAACATGTTGTGTTATATAATTATTATGTTTAAATGAGTTAATATTTTAAAAATTTCTCAATTTTGGTTTCTGCTATGGCAAATATCAGTGGATATAACTCTCAAAAGAGACACTCTGGAATCCGCAATGACTTTGAAGAATGTAAAGAGATCAGAGACCAGAAGGTGTGAGAATCACTGACTGAATCTATTCCTCTGCTCACTCTATTTACGTAGGGCTTACTAAGGCAAAGTGGAGACAACTGGAAAGGCCAATAATTGCTAATGCGATAGACTTTCATTATCTTACATATCTAAGACAAAGTACACTCCAGTGAGACTTGAGCAGAGATAGCCAGCTGACCATACAGTAAGTCAGAATGCAAAGACTACTAGTTAATAGGCTACATTCAACCAAGCATTTTGCTCACCTGTAACCAGCCCACCTGCTGAAGTAATGGGTGGGAGGAAGATCCCTGTTACTGACTTGGATATTGAAGGTTCCTGTTCCACTTGAAAAGGTTGCTGAACTTGAAAAGTGATACCCTCTTCTTCATCCTCCTCCAAATCTGTGAGGTGATAGATGGCATCCTTGGGAAACTGGGTAAAGCCTTTAGTGATGACACCTGGTCGTGGATCAAGAATGGTTCCCAAGTTTGGTTGAGCAAGCTGCTGCCAATGGTGTAAAGTTTGTGATCCTGGGTATGCAAGACAAAAAACAAAACAAAAGGCATGTCTCTAAGTTCTCACAAATCTTAAAATTGAAAACAGAAGCTAAAATTACATGTGCAATAGTAATAATGATAGTAATTACTTTGTCTTAATATTTTGGTAAAATTTGCAAATTAAAGTGGTCTGTGGAAGACTGACAAGATGACTGAAAGTATGAATAATAATCTATTTCAAAGCATTAAAAAGGGCAGGTAAAGCAACATAAAGAGTATAATCAATGTCATTGAATTGTACATGTAGAAACTGTTGAATTAGCAACTGTTTTGCTGTGTATATTTTCACCACACACACACACACACACACACACAAAAGCAGGTGATTAAAAAAGCCAAAAAAAAAAAAAAAAAGGCAGTCTAATTAGGAAGCAGAATGCTGAGGCAATGATGAGAAGGAAGATCTGCACCTCAGAATTGGGATGGTGTTTTCCCTGGTCACAAAAAATCAAGACTCCCCTGGCCTGGAACTATGCCTCTGAACTTTGAAATCAAAAGCCAGGCTCCTAGGGTGGAAAACATCTTGAATTTTAGTGGTATGCTTATATGTGCCCCCCCACCCTATCATGACTCTCCTTTCCCCAGGCTCCCAGGGAAAGTAGGAAAATGAGGAGGTGATAAAAGGGGGATATATTCCCTTGGTTCCAGTCTGTGAACCCTGATGAAGGATCACCCTGATCATGTGTACCAGATGCAACGTCTTCATACACTCTGTTACTACATTCATTTCATCCTAAAAATGTCAACTCTGACAAAAACCTGCACTGGTCATTAGCAAATAAAACTAAGTCATAGATTCTTTTGGTTTTAGACTCCTTATAGGTTACTTAAGAAGCCCTGGTGGCACCATGGGTAAGAACTTGGCTGCTAACCAAAAGGTTGCCCATTTGAACCCATCAGCTGCTCTTTGGGAGACAGGTGTAGCAGTCTGCTTCCGTGAAGATTTCAGCCTTAGAAACTCTATGGAGTTCTACTCTGTCCTATAGGGTTTCTGAGTAGGAATCGGCTTGCTTGTAGCAGGTTATAGGTTACTTACTCAAAGTTTTGTCTAATGTAGAACTCTTACAATAATAGCAGAGAATCATTTGAAGACTGTCGATACTCCATAAAACAAAGATATTTATTTTGAATTTCAGTTCGGTCTTAGGAACTTGCAAAGAGTGTTAACTAATAGAATGGAAAAAAGAAATATACAGGTATATACCACTAAGCAAATTACATTTTTTTGGGCAACAAATTGCTTTTTCAAAAAAGTGGGCAGAGATGAAGGATTATATCTAGATCGTTTTTATCTATCACATTCCATTTATCTTACCATGGAAATGGATGTTAGTGATATTCCTTAGCAAAGAACAACGAAAGTTTACTTCTCTTTTCTCACATTTATATAAATAACATCAGTAGAAGAGAACTAACAGCTGATGACAGACAGAAAGCAGATCTCTTTATTCATTAATTTTCCACGACGTACTTATAGTGCGCTGTCACCAAAACAGCAGAGATCTAGGTATACTAAAAATCTCCTCTTGCATATTGCTCTTATAATTACAACACAATCCTTAATTCCAGAGGAAAGAAAGTCCAACAAGTCACATGGCTTGGGAAGGGCTCTAATTAATTTCTTACCTTCAAGGGGCTTGACAATTTGTAATTTTTCTGGCATAAAACTGCGAAGGCAACTGGCACTGCTGAGGTCTGTTATTTCTGACTGGTCGGTGCAGAGAGTAGCAATGCTCTCTGTGGGGGTACCACCGTCACTAACACCTTCTTTTTGGTCAGCCAGAACCTGGATCTTTCGCTCCCATTCTTGAGCAAAGAACTGCTTCTCACTTAAATAGTTCTGTCGACGCAGGCTAAGGCGATGCAGTGCTACAGCCAAATCACTATCTTCAGAGGGTCCTGGCTGACCCATCTCCTGAGTGTTCCTACAGGGAAACCACACCACTGATTAGATCTGTAAGGGTTATAAGCACAACCTGGATTTTTCACTTCCACAGTGGGGAATGTTCAAGAGACTGACCATAAGAATGCACTCTTTCTTACATGTGTGGCATACAGAAATAGTACCAACAAACCAGTAGCATCACTAGGGTTGGTGTCACCCAGTGCAGTAGCTCATGGTATTACCTTCTACACCCCTCCATGCTAATTACCACAATATTGTAGCTAAAATACCAGAAAGCAAAATCAGCAACTACAAAAATACTGGCAGCAATTAAAACAATAGCACGTGTTTGTAACACATGCAGACAAAACCATGTGATTCAAAGCATCCCTGTAACTGGATAATAATGACAGCTCTGACCAAAGCACATCAGAGGGTTCAAAAAGTAAATCCATGTGGAGTTTTAGCCTTGTAGGTATACTGATACACATAAGCTGGGCTTATGAAAAAAAAATTTTGTTGTTATAACTAATTATAGGGATATTTTAATAAAAAATACTTAATTTCTGCTGAAACACTGTACAAAAATTTTATAGACATTTTAGTGTCACTCCCTCTGACAGGGTCACCTGGTACAGTCTGCACCCACCCCCCACATCCTCCCTAGTGACATCACTGCAACAAACCATCAACAATGCTATATATGTTTTACAGATCATTTCAAACGACTTCAGATAGGCCAAAATATTCTGTATTATGTTGTGTTTACTAACTTGTCTACCTCATTTAGTTTATGAAACTACACACATGACCAACCATAAATTTAGTTGATGAAGTCAAAAGAAGTAAAAATTAACATATTTCACTGAATCTATAATACCACTGATTATAAGAGGTACCATTATTTTACGTACTGCTGAGAAGGAAAAATGCTACCCGTTAAATTATGACATGTCATTCACTGTGAAGCAATTTAAAAAATATTCAATGTAAAAATACTCACTTTGGCCATAGAATCCTCTGCAAATACTACAGAACATTTAAAAGAAAACTGCAAGACTTGTCTAATATCGCATTTTCATAGTTTTGAGATATACATTTTTTCACTTTTCAAAAGTTTTGAAATTGAGAGTTATCTTAACAACTGACATTGAAAGAAAGAGTAGCAAGCCAAGGTGTAGTTACTAATGGCTACTAGGTGTGAATTTGCGTACATCTGTTTGTTAGAACTTCTCCTAAGCTAATTGTGTAATATGAGGCAGCAGTCACGTACAAAGTTACTGTGGGTACAGAACACTGCCCAAAACAAACACGCAATACAATTAAAAGCCTAGTGTGAGAGATTTCTGCATTAGGAAGGATTTCCCTCAGGTACCAAATATCTATCTTTCAAAAGCTTTCAACTGACCTTCCAATAAAGCTGATCTAACTTCTAGTTACATGTAATTCAATGAACTGAATTAATGAAAAGAAAAAAAAGCCTTAAATTTAAACAAATAAGAGATTAAAAGAAATCCTGGTTTTCCTCAACAGGTATTCAAATTATATTGTTTATCCTAAAGGCAGTGTTATGGATTGAACTGTGTCTCCCCAAAATGTGTGTCAACTGGGCCAGGCCATGATTCCCAGTATTGTGTGCTCTACCATTTTGTGATCTGATGTAATTTTCCTATGTGTTGTACATCCTAATCTCTGCCTGTGCTTAATGAGGCAAGATTAGGTTATGTTAAAGAGGATTAGGGTGGGATAAAACACCCTCACTCAGGTCACAGTCCTGAAGGATGTCAGGGGGTTTCTCTGGGGTGTGGCCTACATCACCTTTTATCTTACAAGAGATAAAAGGAGAGAGAAGCAAGCAGAGAGATGGGACCTCCTACCACCAAGAAAGTAGAGCTGGAAACACAGCAAGTTCTTTGGATCCAGTGTTCCTGCACTGAGAAATTCCTCGCCCAGGGGAAGACTGACCGCAAGAACCTTCCCTCAGAGTCCACAAAGAGAGAAAGCCTTCCCCTGGAGCTGGCACTCTGAATTTGGACTTCTAGCCTCCTAGACTGTGAAGGAATAAATTTCTATTTCTTAAAGCCATCCGCTTGTCGTATTTCTGTTATAGCAGCACTAGATAACTAAGACAGGCAGCAAAAAGGTTCAGTCTACAAGTATAAGCTATGAAAAAGTATCACCTGATGCTAAGCGTAACTGCAATGACCAAACAGATTCAGGCAAATTTGTCTTTGAATATGAAGAAGACTTAGACTCAAACTTTGCAACGCTGAAGAAGAAAGTGGTAAAGAATTGTATAGTTAAATGCAAATTCCACTATAAATACATTTAATTAAACATAGCCTCTTCATTCCAAAACTATGATGAAAAGATCTATCTTAAAAATAATGAGATAGGGCATCAATACCAAATGAAAACTTGCAATTCTAGAATCCTCTTGGGCTCGTACAGATGAACACTGCAATTTGAATACGTGTGAATCTGGCTATGCCAACTTTACAAGAAATGCAGAATCACTGCCATGATCTATGTTTCTTACCCAGGCACCTGCTCTGAGATGCTGCTCTGGTTCAGAATTGTTTTGTCCTCTGTTTGCTGTAAACCTGACTCAAAAGGTTTTGCCGTCATGATGACACTTGAACGGTTGGAGCCTGGGATGGGTAGCAGAGCTGGGAATGGGGCAGAGCGGCCCCGTGTGTCTTTGGCGACCTTGACGGTATCAAATACCCGTTTCTGTTGGGCTCTGTCAAAAAGGAAGTGTTCATTACTGACACAGTGCTTTAGAAAGAGACACATATGTACAGTTTGTTAAAAATAAAGCCAACCTGAATAGTATCTGAAGTTTAGTGCAGATTAGGAGAAACCATTAGGAGATAAATTTTAGCATAAGAGAAGTCTCTCACAAGTGAATTTTTTTTTACTATGATTGAGGAAAAAAAAACAACAGAATAATAACACATTTATTTACTCCCACTAAACCTTACCACCCTGGATTGTAGCTTCTTTTTATTTCTATTCCAATGCTTGGGTAACAACACATGTGATCGGTACTTACTTTTGTTTAAAGAGAGAAGATTCCTCATCCAAACTCAGCTTTTTACGCATGGTCCCCTCAATCTCAGCTGCCAAAGATTCCTAAGTAAAAAAAAAAGAGTTTGAGATTACTAAAGGGATTATATAAGAATCTTCTTGAAGCCAAGGAATTACCCTTAAATAAATTAACAGTGTCTACAATCTCATACTTTTGGTGTTTTAATAAAACACAAGAAAATAGGCTCAAGATAAAAATCCAGACATTCTGGAAAATTAATTTTTAAACAAGAACCAACTATCTTTTCATGATGTATTTTTACAGGAAAACAGTGAAAAAACAATATGATAAATAGAAAATATTACATATAAAGACATATAAAAATAAAAGGTCTGAAAGTAAACCAAGATGTTAAGTAATTCTCTGGAGGATAGAATTTAACGCTATTTAACTTTTTTTTTTTTTTGCTTCTCTGTAATTTCTAACTTTTCTATGATAAACATGTAGCTTTTATAATAAAATAAAGCAAACTTTCCCTTTCCCTGGTCAGGGATGAGGATTCAACTAGCAGGGGTGGCATGCTTATGATTCTTTATATATATATACATATGGAAAGATATAGATGTGTACGGTATGCGTAACCATTTCCTAGCTCTATCTGTTGAGAGGGTCTAGCAGCAATGATACTCCAGTGGCAGTAAGCGCACTTAGCAGACATATCTTGGATTCTAAATACCATTCCTCATTAAAAGGAACCAGAGATCCCTGGGGAAGTGGCTGATTCAGGGCTTGGGACAGGGAAAGTACAAGATGACCTTAGATATCTTTTGCCAGAAAGAAAATACTTAAAGAATGATGTTGGTGTTAGGTGCCGCTGAGTCTGTTGCAACCCATGGCGACCCTATGTACAATAGAACGAAACACTGTCCAGCCCTGCACCATCCTCACAATCATTGCTATGTCTGAGCTCAAAAAAACAATGGGGACATGTCAAAGAACTTGAGAACAGCTTGAAGGAACCTCCTGCTGGGCAATCTAGGATAATTTGAGTACAGAATAAACAATTACAAGGGGTTATATGAATTTGAATATCTGAATAAAATAGGAATCTACCTTACAGTGGAAAAAACTGGCAGACAATACCTTAATAAAGTGATCAAAGTTTATATCACCAGTTATGGGATAGACATTGTGCACCCCCAATATGCCACAGAACATGGCATTACTTCTGTGGTATTTCTGCCAAAAATACATTACTCGAATCCAATCGTGAGGAAACATCAGACATAACAAACATACCCTAATCTTTATTAATGTGACCTAATCCTGCTTCATTAATATCACAGACAACTCACTCCCAAATGAGACCAAAACCACAGGCATAGTGGCTAGGATTTGCTACACATTACAAAATGGAGTATAATCAGATCACAAAACGGAGGATAATCACACAATACGGGGAATCATGCCCCAGCCAAGTTGACACATATTCTGGGGGACACAGTCCAATCCATGACATTCTACTCTTTGGCCCCCCAAATTCATGTCTTTGACACAGGTAAAACACATTCACCCCGTTGTATCATCTCAAAAGTCTTGAATTGATTCCAAGTCCAAAATTTCATCTTCTGCAAAATTCCTCTTCATCTATGAACCTGTGAAATCTAGAATACAAGTTATCTGGTTCCAAAGTACAATCGTAGAACAGGCACAAGGTAGACATTTCCATTAAAAATGGAAAGATGGGATAACAGGCACCACGCAACTCCAAAGCCGAGCAGAGCTAGATCATCTGAGCAAGAACCCCATCCTCAAGACTCTGGACACTGTCCATGCTCTCTGAATTCTGGATGGAGACACCTTAGCCCTGGGCTTCAACTTCGCCTTCCAGGCCCACTGGAATGGCAACTCTGTTCCCTTGGCTTTGGGCGGCCCCATTCTCCCAGTCCATCTGAGCGGCAGCCCCACCTTCTCAGCTTTGGGCAGCAGATTGGGCCCCATTCCCCTGCCACTTGTGAATGGCAGCCCCAGATTCCAGAACCAAGTTGGTGAAGGTCTGACACTTTGAAACCTAGTGGGCTGTGGGCCCACCCTGTGGAACTCCAGAGGCCAGGGCAGCACCCTTTGAGACCCCAGATATCATAGCCCTACCCTTTGAGACCCCAGATATCATAGCCCTACCCTTTGAGACCGAGGCAGCTCTGCTTCCTGTGCTCCCTGTATCTTCAGCTTCTGATTCCTTGGCCTCTTGGTCCCTTGGCCACTTGGGCCTCTTGGACCAGCCTGGCCTCTGCCCTGCTTGGGCAAGTGTTACAAATCTCCTCAGTTCAACCGATAAGTGCCTGGAGGCTCCACCAGTAAGCCTCTGCCCAAAGGCACTCAGCTCTCTTGCTCTGTGGGTCAGCTCCCGCTCTGTCTCGCACTGGTCTCCTGGTTCTGCTGCTGCCATTTCTCTGCTACTTCTCACCATCTGTGCCATCTCTGGTGTTACAGCTCTCCTCACTTCCTTCTGAGCCCTGACCAGGATTGTTTTTGATGTCCATAATTCCACCAACAGTGTCTTCAAGACAGTCTAGGCTTTTACTGTTACACACTTTCAAATTCTTTTAGCTCTACCATTACTCAACTCCAAAACTGTTCCGACATTGTAGGTATCTGTTAGAGCAGTACCCCACTCCAGTTACCAAATTTGGTCTTAGTTATCTAGTGCTGCTGTAACAGAAATATCATAGGTGGATGGCTTTAACAAATATAAGTTTATTCTCTCAACTTTAGGAGGTTAGCAGTCCAAAGTCAAGGCACCAGCTCCAGGGGAAGGCTTTCTCTCTCTCCTGGCTCTGGGGGAAGGTCTTTGCCATCAATCTTCCCCTGGGTCCAGGAGTTTCTCAGTGCAGGGACCCTGGGTCCAAAGCACATGCTTTGCTACCAGCTCTTCTTTTTTGATGGTAGGAGGGCCCCCTCTCTCTGCTTACTTCTCTGCTTTTATCTCTTGTAGGGCGGTGAAGGGTTGTGATTCAAGGTACATCCTACCCTAATCCTACCTCATTAACATAACAAACATAACATAATCCTCATTAACATGACCTAACCCTGCCTCAACAATATAACGGACAGCTCACTCCCAAATGGGACCATAACCACAGGTATAAGGTTAGGATTTATAACACATCACAAAATGGAGGATAATCAGATCACAAAATGGAGGACAATCACATAATACCAAGCGAAGCTGACATATATTTTGGGGGACACAACTCAATCCATGACAAAGACATTACTGGGACAACTGGTAAATCTGTGTAGGTTCTGTGCATTTATCAATTTTATCAATGTCAATTTCCTGATTTTGATGGTTGTAGTGTGGTTAAATAGGAAAGTGTCCTTGAGGGTACCCTTGTTTTTAGCAAATACACACTGAAGTATTAAAGGGCAATGGAGTATATCTGCAATCTGCCCTTGAACGGTTTAGGAAAAAGAGAAAGAGACTGAAAGGGAGAGAGAGAATGTTATGGCAAATGTGGTAAAATGTTAAAAACTGGAGAATCTAGGTGAAGAATATATGACAGTTCTTTGTATTATTCTTGAAACTTTATTCTAAGTTTAAAATTACTTCAAAATAAAAGTTAAGCAAACAAGCAAAATTCATGCCCCGTATCCTTAAGAAAAATCAACTACAATTTATACTTTTGGTCTTTTAAAATATCTCATAGGATTGTACTTAAGTATTTAAGAATCAGATTGTTAAAATAATCCTCTGAACCAATAGGACAATTCTGCATGAATGCAGACATTTCATTACTTTTGTTCATTAAAAAAAATACTGTTGAGATTGGCCCATAAAATAAATAATAACATCCATTGAGTACTGTGTTCCTCAAAATAATCATCTCGATAAAGCCAAATGGTTATCAGACCAAAGATAAGAAGGCTAGGGAAAACAGGGAAGCTAGATTAATGGAAATAGTACAACTAAAATGGAAATAACAAGAATGCTGATACACTGTAAAGAATGTAACCAATGTCACTGAATGATATGTGTGTATATATATACATATATATATATATATAAAGAAAAAAATAACAAAAACAAACTTGTTGCTTTCGAGTCAATTCTGACTCATAGCAATCCTACAGGACAGAGTAGAACTCCCGCATAGGGTTTCCAAGGAGTGCCTAGTGGATTCAAACTGCTGACCTTTTTGTTAGCAGCCATAGCTCTTAACCGCTACGCCACCAGGGTTTCTGAACAATATGTATAGAAATTGTTAAGTGAGAACCTGATTTCCCATGTAAACTTTCACCAAAAACACAATAAAATATTAAAAATTAATAATACTGTTGATCAATGGATTAAAAACACACGATCCCTGCCCTCACGGGCTTATCTTACTAAAAAAGGTTTTAGATGTTCAGAGCACTGTTTGAATAAGTGGCATGTGGTGGGCCTAATGTAAAGGCGACCCAAGTTTAAGCAGCTCTATGATAACAGAAATTGAAACCTGATTACCTTAGAGTTCATTCATCTCATATATTACAACAAAATTGGAAGGTCATCTATTAGAAAGAAGGCTACAGTAAAACGGGTATTAAGGAAGATAAAGGTATACAAATTAAGGCCTAAATCAATAATAATAAATTTCAGAAACAAGGAAAAACCATGTTATCACTTCTCCAGATACTTTTCACCATCATAAACCATATCATTCTCAGGACAATCTAATCTTATGCAAGTTTCCTTAAACACACAGCATCTTCTCCAGTTCTTTACCCCAGAAAAATCTCCATATGACTGGGAGAAATAGAGATGAGCAGCAGGGCCAGATCTGCTACGGAGTTCCTTTATTTCTTCTTGGGATTCATGTAGCATTCCCAGACATTCTATATTCCTATCTTGTAATTCATGCAGCTGAAAGAAAAGAATGATTAGTGTACTTTACTATCTTCTCAAAACAACAATGGGGAGAAAATCTCATTTATATTAAGTACTAATTTTATCCAGAGGACTAACAAAATTTAAGAACATCATTTCAATACACAGGCTTTGAAACAAATTAAGCAAGGACAGTATATATCCAAGGTACCGGAATTAGGAATGTCTTAAACAAAACTCCACATAAATGTGATTTCCCAAATATCTGAAACGTAGCAGAGACAACCAGAACTGCCCATTCAGTGTTTAATTCTTTACATCCTAAATAAATGATAGAGGACGTACAATAGCTATGATCAAGTTCCCCACCAAACCCACTGGTGCCAAGTCGATTTTGACTCATAGTGACCCTATAGGACAAAGTAGAGCTGCCTCATAGGGTTTCCAAGGCTGTTAATCTTTACAGAAGCAGACTGCCACATCTTTCTCCTGCAGAGCAGTTGGTGGGTCCGAACCGCCGACCTAACAGCAGCTGGGAGCTTAATCGCTCCGCTACCAGGGCTCCTATGATCAAGTTAGTGTTAACATAACGTTAACTTTTCAAAACATCACTCTCAAGTGCATAAATGACACGATCAAGAGTCTAAAGTATTACGTATGATGTCTGAGCAGCCGATTATCCTAAGCAAGTAGTTGGTTTTTTTTCCCCTTGTTTCAGAATCTTCTTTACAGATGGAAACACAAGTATGGAAAAGAATACTTCATTTCCACAGTACATTTTAACTTCAAAAATGTTTATGTGTACAGTTACATTTAAGTAAATATGTATCATACCCAATAAAACACAATGTTTCAGTATAAGGTTTAGAATAGTATTTCTTAAAGTGTGGTATGCAGACCAGCTAATCAAAATCTCCAGCACTGGGATACTTATTAAAAATGCAGATTGTAGGCCCTTACTGTAGACCTACTGAATTAGAAACTCTTGGGGATAGTACCTGGGAATCTCCACGTAAAGCTCACTCTCCCAAGTGATTCTTAGCATGCAAAAGAACCAGTACCTTAAAAGTTATATATAACACATACCTTATCTTAAAAGTTATATCTAACATAGTCTTTTGCAAGTATGTCAGGAAAATTAGCAATAATCTCTTACTTTCTATCTACATAAGGAACACCAGTCATTCCTCTCCCTCCCTTATTATATAAGGTAAAGGAAGATGTCATTACCTCCATTGTTAGTTGTCTTTGAGCATCCTTTGAAGCTTGTAGGTGAAGTCTTAGTTCTTCCTTCTCAATCACATGCTAACAACATATTAAAAGAGACAAATGAAGCTTTCCCATAAACATAGCTTTTCTCTCTCTCTCTAAGATATCTTAAGAGTTTCTCTCTATAGTCTAGAGGTCCATAAAAAGCTTTTAAAAACCTGAATAAGAGCAATAAAATGGGCAGAAAACAAAATCCATCAAGATATCCAAGGGACAATGAGCGAGTCAATAATTCACAGTATAACTTTCTGAGGCAAACTAAATTCCATTTTACAGCCAGAAATAGTAACTTCAAAGTAGCTATCTGCAATATTTCATGACAGAGGGAAGATTAAAACAGAAATAGTCTAAAGCACTTTAAAAGAGCAAGGACCATGTTTATTTTGCTTAATGTACCTGGCACCTAGCAGTGTGTGCAATACTAGGTAAGTGCTTAATAAACATCTGCTGAATGAAAAAATAAACCTACTTCTTTAAGTTTGTGCTGAAGGTCTACAATCTGAGACAGGAGTGAGGAGATCTCTTCTTGGTATCGAATCAGTTCATCACTCTTCCCTGACAATTCTTCAGTCATTCTGGACATCTGAGCATTTGTTTCACCTTGGAATGTAAGGCAGGGGTCAGCAAACTATGGTCCATGGGCCAAGTCCCGTTTTATCACAAATAGTATATTATCACAAATAGATTTCAATATAAATTTTAAAAACAAATCCAGAGAAACCAATGGAGAAACAGGCTAAAGCTAGGAATTGAATAGGAGGCAATAAAGCTAAAAAGATGACTTGTAAAACGCAAGCATGCTAAAGGTAAGTCAGGAAATTTGCTCCAACCTTTTTCTTTGCAAAGGACAAGATAGCTGAAAGGAGAGGTAGGTGAATTATACATCTTTGCAAGTGCTAAGAAGCAATCTCATTTATGTTTTTGAGAACTCTTCAGGGTCATAAATAAAATCCAACAAGCAATGAAAATTAAGCCTAATAAATGTATCAAAGGGAACATTTCTAGAACGGACGTTATAATCTGTAACAGAATGTGATAAAACTATTGAAATGCCTCTGTAGGAGGGGGACTTTCTGGGCTACTTGACAAACTTAGTAGGGCCTCTAAAGCAATCCACACAACCTAGTATTTTTGCCTGCATGTGAAACAGAATCTTTAAAATGCCACTGGGAAAATAAACCTTTATTTCATATATAAACTGTGACAATAAATGCAAGCAGAAAAACTACTTCTTAGTACCACATAAAAAATATATATATTTTCAAATTGACAGAAAGCCTTCAACATTTCAAAGCATGGCAGGAAGGAGGCAGGAGACCTAACCTGAACTCTTGGGCAAGTCATCGCTTCTCTGTTTACTAAGGTGAAGGGTGGGTAACAGCAGTGCTAGTGGAGAAGGAGGTTCTATTTAGGTTCCTTCTGGTTCTCCAATATTATAATTATAAGGTTTCACATTATGAGGACCACATCCCAAATAAAGTGATGTGATGCCATTAGATCTTTTCTTTCAATATGCAAGTTTATAAGAAACTAAACATCCTTCTTCAGTAAGTAGTAGTTAGGAGTTATTCAGATTAACATGACTTCAAGCCACTTAATAACACCCAATGAATGTTAGGTTTTATACTGTTATTTAAGCCCTGGCTCTGACCACTTATCAATTTTTTACTTTGGCAGATCATGTCCTCCATAGGTCTATTTCCTCATCAACAAAAATGGGAGCTTTGTTTCACTCTAACATATTATAATTTTATTTGTAGAAATGCAGGTCTTTATTTAATGATGATGGCAATTTGAAACAAAGGATCTTCTTAAAAACTACATATAGTATTTTATCGAGGATTGTGGGCTCCCACATGATATGCCAAGATTTCCTGCAACCTTTTTATTTTGAATTTTAAATTGTTTCTTGAGATGCTTCTACTGAAACCATCGTTCTGATTTCTGAATTGGGAATATACTACCAAGGAACCACCGAAAGGCTGCAAAACAGAATATGTTAATACTTACGAAGTTCTTTAACACAGTCACTGACAAGCTGTTGTTCCTTCTCTTCATAGGTAATAGTTTCTGTCTTTATGTGACAAGCCTTCAAGAAAAGAATCATTGGAAATATCTTGCAATGATCTCACGGGAATAACTATAAAAACCTTTAATTTTCATATGAAGATTAAAGTTTATCACTTACTAAGGAAAAAACAAAGAAAAAGCCCATAAAGCTTTATCTACCATAAAATAAAGGTATGGAAAAAGACATAATAAGCACCTCTGCCTCAGTCCTCTCAGGGCCTTTGCACATACCTAATCTTCCCTACCCGCTCCTGCCCCACCCCTACTTCCACTGTCCCATCCATCTTTGCTTGGCTAATCCCTACCCTCAGCTAAAACATCACTTAAGCAAGTCTTCCCTGATCTCCTCGATTATACAATCTCACAGAGACCTATAATTTTCTGCCATAATTCTCATCACAGTTGTAATTACTTATTGCGTAAGCTCTACAAGATATATTCTATACAGTCCCTTTCTCCATTTCTTCCCTCAACCTGCTATCACCTAGCCACTTTTCAGTAAAATCTCCGTAACGATGGAAGGCAAACACCTGTGCCTTGTCTTCCAACCCCTAATTGGAATGTCAATGGCAAATCCTTAGCATGTTCTAAGTATGCCATGTTTCACCTCAATGCCACCTGGACCCAAACCTTATATATCCTTTAAAGCAAAGGAAAACTGGAATTAGATTAAATGTACCTTAGATCGAAGAGCCATATTCTCCTCTTCCAGTTCCTTGAGTTTTTCCTGCAGCATGTCCAACTGCAGCAGGCCTTGAGATAAGCTAAAGGACTCATTGAACCGAAGAGGTGTAGAACAGCTGGAATCAGTTTCACTCTCTTCAGAAGCAATGGAGACAATTCGAAGTAACTCATCTTTCTTGGATAGCTCATGCTGCAGCTGATTAACCTGTACATAAAAGGGCTTGATTTACAAGGTGCTCTTTATTTTGCATTATTTACATGTAACACAGCTCCTAAATCATGAAAGAACTGTTTCTCACCATAGAACAAAATCAGCTCCTAGATTTTGCTGACTAAAGTAACAAGCACTAAAAAGAGAATAACAAACTTCAGACACTTGCTCAGCTACAATTTTAGAACATTAACTCAACAAAATAGTTTTTTTAATACTAAGTGAGTAGAGAAGCCAATTTTTGTATTCTACATAATAGGAATATAGAATAAAAATTTCACATAAGATAAATAATATATTTTCAGTTAAAAAAAGAAAACAGAACTGAAGAACCTTCAAAATATTAGAATAGGCCCCTCTTTTAAATTCTCATCCCAATGCTTGTACTCCTAAGCTGTATATAACTGCATATCTTCTTAGGAGTACTGACTTTAGTTATAGGGAATAAATATTTTCAACGTAAAGGCTGAAATGTCATTAACCATGCATTTATAAAATATAAATGAAACCAAGAATAAAAAGTTACACAACATTTGAAGTTTAACCATTCACGTTATTAATAAATCGCTTCTCACTACAAATATTGTTATGAAATAAATATTTTCAAAATTTTCTTTTGATTTTGTTTTTGAATAAGGATACCACAGTTATTATTTGTGCATCTATTTTTTAAATAAATTTAAGAAAAGATCACACAAAAAGTTTATAAAAAGGGGTAAGGATAAAGCATTAGAATCTAAGCAAGGTGTCACAACACTGTAGATACCAAATGTGGCTTTTATATTCACTAAGCCCAAGTCACATAAGCACTCCTTTGCACAGTAACATCTCATTTCTCTACTGGTCACTGCAATGGTTGCCAACAAAGTCAGCATGTAGTAGTAGTATTTGCCTGATGTTATCACTTCACAGATACCCAGAAGACTAAGTTTCTCTGTTGCCCGATATCTAATAATTTCATGCTCCAAATACTTGATCAAAGGCTTGTCCCAACTGCTCCTCCAGGGCTTCATTCTGCTCAGATAAGACATGGTTCCGCTTTAAGAGAGCTTGTCCAATTCGAGCTGCTAGCTCCAGATCACGATCCCTCTGTTAAAATACCAAATACACCTTTCCTTTGAGTACAAACAAAATTAAATGGTAGTTTAGAAATTCTATAGTCAATTTTGCTAAACTCAAAACGAATACCCTAGTAAACACCAACACTCATTCAGGTGGTGTTTAATAAACATTGACCAAATAGTTGACCACCATAGTTATAAATGTAAGAGGACATCTCTTTTCTTGATACAGAGATTTATTGATCTTTCTCGTAATCAGGCCACAGCAACCCAATCTTCAATCTTTTAACTCAAGATTTTAGAGAGCTGGCAAATCAACAAAAACAGTTCTTACAAATGAGGACAGGGCCTGGAACACAATAAAAGCCCAATAAAACCCTGTGAATGCATTTGTCTGTTAAGTATGGTAATGATAAAGAACTAGGTATTTAAGTGAATGACATGGGGATCAGGTAGGTACGTTGAACACGGTTCCATTTAAGGCAAAGATTACATGCATTAATAGCCAGAGGCTGAGGGAAAGTGTAGCAAGAGGCCTATTGCCAACTGGTACAAGATGATGATGTGAATGAAATAAAATAAAGAATAAGAAACTGGAAGTTTTGAGGCTACAGGGTTCTGTCTTAAGCATAGAGATGAAAACAGTCTACGGAAGTTGGTGGTAATGATGCAGGGAAGCCAAGAAACTGGCAAGAGTTACTCTTTCTGGGTAGATGATGACACTTAACAAGGGTTCAAGGAATCCCACCTACACAATGGTGCTGAGGACTGTATTCTGTAGGATGCAAAACTGTCAATATACATCTAACTGCCTTATATATGAGTATGAATTCTGCTTACATTAATCACTATACGTAAAATTAAGCTTCTATCCTTTCTTTCCAATGCACTAGAGAACAGGTTGATGGATTATTTCCAAATTTTCAAGGCCCACTTGAGAACTACCTCATTTTAAATACAAGCTAAGTGGCATACATGGAAATCATTCGGAGAATTGAAGGGCGGGGGAAAAGGGAACTTCAAGAGAAAGGCAATCTTCCATCAGACCAACCAAAATTAAGGCGCAAGGAGAGGCTTCTATGACTGCCAAATGGAAGAGATATACTATACATATTAAAAATGCCATGGTGAGTTCAAATAATAGTTCTAAACTGCAAAGTAAAAGGAACAGATGCTCTCAGTGGAGTTGCTTCTTAAACAGGCAACTCTGCTCCGGGGTGAGGAACAGTCAGGTTTTTTTTGGTTCTTTTTTTTAAGATTAATGCTTTTTTTTTTAGGACTAGGACTAGGAGGCAGCTAGTACCATAAACAAAAATAAACACTCTACAACCTCACAACAATAAACTTCAGGAACCATTTTACTTTGGAATGCCAGGTGGTGTACCAGTTGTAACAATCATATACAAAATAACTCTGGGCCCAGACATCATCAATTTTCTTTGGTGTGCAAATTTAATAGATTCCACATGACTAAGTTTTAACCATTCGTACTGGAGAAAGAAAAGATATAACCCTACCTCAGCCAGGAGATGTGTAACCATGTCGATATCATTGTAAGTTTTAGTCATCTGCTCCACCCTGTCTGTGCCTAGAACTAAGATAAGCAAAAAAATAACAAAGTTTTAAGTATTTGTAAGAATCGAAAGATAGAGAATACTTAGCTTTTACAAAAAGTCAATCAGGAAAATAAAAATATATGTAAAAAAGAAAAGGAAACAAATATTTTCATATGTTACTCAGAAAACAGACTATTATGGAAAAAATGTACATCATACAATGAATTTCAAAGTATCAAATGATCACTAGGCAGTCCCCTCCTCACTAACCTCTTATTCCCTTTGTAAGATAAGACCTTTGGCCCACTCGCATTTGAAAATATGGGCTGGGAGAATGGATTCAATAACCAATTGCGTTATACTCTAATCTAAACTGAAGTTACTGAGGGATGAGTTAGTGAAGAGTTACGCTGACAAGAAGAAATTTAATTAGAATTCTGGTGTGATTATCTTGAACATCTATGATCATTTATGAAGTGAACTAGTACCAGTAAACAAGGAATAAGACTTGCAGGATTTAAAAACCCTTTATCTTTACAATAATCTTCATTATATCTAGGCCTCTGGTAGAAAATAATAAACTGTATACTATACCATTACTTGCATAATTCAAGGACAATATTTATGTACTTTATAAGTTCAGGAAACTTCAACACACTTGGATAATTTAGCTTAGAAGGGAAGGGCAGATAAACTCCAGTAATTCCACAATAACAATAACCAGTATCTTTTTAAGCTAATGATATAAGCTTAATAAAAGAGAATAATATTTTGATTTTAGGACACATTAATGATATGTTACTCCAGCACATGAATTTGTGTTTGATTAGGGCCAATTTTATAGTTTGTCTTGAAGTGTGAAAAGAACAGGCTTTGGAGCAGGAAAGCTGAATTCATGAATTTGAGTGAGCTTGAACAACTCACTTAATGAGATTCAGATTCCATATTTATAACACGGAGGTGATAACACTCATTTAACAAGGTCACTAGGAGGGTCAAATGGAATAATCTATTGAATATTAAAGTATTCAGTAAACTGCTAATTATCATATATACTGTTTACAGTAACTACTCCTTAAACAGGACTATGTATGATATAGTTCTGATTTTAAACTCTCTGTAAATAATTCAGATTTGACAATGGATACAATGATTTAAGTCACTTGTAGTTATTTAACTAGTTCCTTAGTCCCACATTAACTAACACTTTAGGTTGCCCAAAAGGCTAGGCATATGGAGACAGCATTAAATATGCTTTACTGCTGATTATCTGAGTTTTTAATTTTTCTTCCTTCAATAGCCATTTGCTTATCTCACTGCTTTTTAGCATCGCTGCCTCAACTGAATCTGGGAATTACTTATGGCTTAAGTGTCAACAATAGCCTTAACAAAAAAAACACCGTTGCCATCAAGTCCATTCTGACTCATAGCGACCCTAAAGGACCAAGTGGAACTGCCCCATAGGGTTTCCAAGGAGCGGCTGGTGGATTCAAACTGCCGACCTTTTTTGGTTAGTAGCTGTAGCTCTTAACCACTAGCCACCAGGGTTTCCAGCAATAGCCTTCGTCCTAGTAAAAAGCTAGTTAATTCTCATTACTCACGAATTCCGTATTTGCAAATATGCCTACTCGCTAAAATTTATTTTTAAGTCTAAAACCAATACTCCTGCGCTTTTCCAGGCATTCACTAACATGCACATGCCCAGAAGGGTGAAAATTTTAAGTCGCTCAACACTGAAGTTGAACAAGACTGGTTCAGTAATCACTAAATCAGCGTTTGAGGGGGATTTACTGAACATAACTACCACAAATAACGCACTTTGTTATAAAACAAAGTGCTGGGTTGATGGCATTACAAGATAGCTAAAAAAGTTTTAAAATGAAAATAAGAAAACTAAAATATAAAAATTTTTCTATAAAGAAACGTTTTACTCCAAAAGACCTTATTTTTACAAGTAGAGAAACTGGCTCCATAACTTAACCATGGGGATAAGAAAACAGGCTTTTAGGCCTAAGTAACTATCACAATTTAACTCGGTAGCACAGCAGAAACAAAAACAAAAATATTAAGGCAGATACAGTGAATAGTCTTCTCTACTTCAGTCTCAATAATAAAATGAGGTAAAAATCAAATCCAAATATCTATGGCTTTAATAAAAGGGGAGGGAATGAAGGATGTAGTAATACAGTAAAGAAATATTTAGAGTTAAATATGTTTTATGAGAAATGATTTCCTAAAAATGCTTATCATCTTTCTTAGTCTGATGATTTAAAGCTGAACCTTGAGAAGTCATCTACTTAACAATCTCATTTTCTTGTATGAGGAATCTTGACCAAGGGAAATTACGTGGCATGTTGAAGTCCACAAAGCAAGTGGTTATTAGTGGCAAAACCAGGATTATAATATAGAGGTGATAACAACACTCATCTCTGTTTGAAAAAAATGTAGGTTTTCTCATCCCCAGTAAAGAGCTCTTGCCATTATGCCGCTGTTTCTACCAAAACACTAAACCAAACCCGTTGCTGTCAAGTTGATTTCAAGTCATAGTGACTCTACAAGACACAGCAGAACTGCCCCATACGGTTTCCAAGGAAAGGCTGGGTGGATTTGAACTGCCAACCTTTTGGTTAGCAGGGGAACTCTTAACCACTGACCCCCCCCGGGCTGTTTCTGCAATAGCCCCATTAACACTGAAAGGCCTTTAATTGATGAAACATCCATTTGTAAACACAGCACAGATTCTAAATTTATTTTTTAAAGTGAGTATGCATTTATCTATAAACAAGGCTGGAAGGGTATACATTAAAATATTAATACTGGTGATCTCTGGATAGGGATTATGGTTGATTTGTTATCTTTTTTTTTTAAACTAACTTCCCATGAAAAAGAAAGGCTAGCTTTGCAAACAGAAACAACAACTCTCATGAAGAGGTTTCAAAACCCAAAAATGATTTTCAAAATGCGTAAATATCTATTCTGGCAGAGGAGTTAGGTAGTGCAACCACAATTCTCCAATTCTTACTTTTTATATGAAAAAAGCCTATATATTACCAAGCCCCAGACATTCAACTGCACAGAGAGATGTCAGTCACAAACCAGATAGGTACACAATGGATTCCTTTCTGCAGCTTGTTTAGTTCTCACTTCTCTTCCTTAACACAGTACTCCTGGTAAGACATGCTGCTTGGGAAGATTCCAAAATTACTCAGGGCAAAGCTCTGTTCTCTTGGTATTTAGGCACCTGATTAAATGCTTTAAAAGCCATAGACCAATTCTTCACTGTGACCAAGCATATAGAGATAGCTATGCAAGTCGACTTTACTTTAATCAATCCTATCAAATCCTATTTTCCCTTCAGTTCTCAGCTGTTAAAATAAAAACATTAAATGCTACAGAAATTAGTAATGATCCTTGCTTATTTCCAGCCAGACATGAACTTTCCTAAATCTCTAAAAAAATATTTATACATCAGAGAGATGATAAGCATCTTTACAGAACAATTTTGCAACTCAGTTACCTAAGGTTGCTAATTATGGTTCAATATTTTTGGGGTAATATTTGCAGAAACTAATGTTCCTGAAAAAAATATAAGCAGATGCATAATATACATAAACACTTCACTAATCCCTACTTTATGTTCTAACCTGCATGATTTCACATCAACCACCCCAATCTCACATAATTTTCAGAATAGGAAGCTCCAATGTTAATCCACTTTGATATCTCTGTCATTTATATGAGATGGTGCTCAATAGTTCTCTGATACGTTCCTTTTCAAGATCTAGTTTTCTACCACAATTACCGAATTTCAAGACTTCTAAACTTTCTTCACTCTCCAGTCTCATCCCCCCGCAAAACTCAAAAAACATAAACAGAACTAAACACAAACAACCCCCTACCCAACCTCAAAGAAATGACTACAGCACCTGCTGCTATAATACAGAGAACATTTCTACAATACAAAAAACTGCCTTCAAAAAAAAACTGAAAAAGAAAAAAAGCGAGACTGATGGATGATACTATGTAGGGCAGACAGCTTTTCTCAACTGGATTCCAGGAGAGAATTAAGCCCCACAGATAATGATCTGAGTGATAATTTTCTCAGTTCTCCCAAGGACAGCACAAAGCTTAGGTTATAAAGTAATTCATTTATACAACAATTGCCTTAGGGCATATGATTTAATTTTCTTGTGGAACTAGTTGAGAGGGGTGGATCTAGAGGAATCATAAATCTGTTAACCTTTAGGACCTGGTTTGTGGTTTAAAAAAAAAGCCAAACCAGTTGCCGTTAAGTCATTTCCGATTCCTAGTGACCCTACAGAACAAAGTAGAACTGTCCCATAGGGTTTAAAGGCTGTAATCTTTACGGAAGTAGACAGCCACACCTTTCTCCCATGGAACGGCTGGTAGGTTTGAACCGCCAACTTTTCAGTTGTCAGCAGAACATTTAACCACTATGCCACCTGGGGTCCTTTGTTAATGCTTCCTAAATACTATCAGTCATAATTTCCTTTCTCGCCAATAAAAGTCAAAGCTTTTCAAAGGCCGAGCTTAAAATAATATAGACCTTCCAACCAGAAGTAATGATTTATTTTATATGAAGTTCTGAAAACTCAGAAGTTTGGAATTTGCTTACTTTTTATTTTCCAATATCTTTACTTACAATTCATCCTGAAAGCAGCTCCATTAAATCATGATCTAAGACATCTTTCTAGGTACAATTCTGCCTCACAGTGGCCTATGGGACATGGCACAAGTAAGGAGCACTTTCCGTCACCTTATCAAAATAAAAGTTAAGTTTATTCCAGTAAAATTTCAGTTTAAAATTTTCCTCTCACAAATTTAAACAACTCATGGAACAAAGGGAAATGAGTTTTTTTTTTTTAAAAACAAAAATAGTACTCCCTCTAAAAAACATTTTCCAGAAAATCTAAAGCAAGCAACCTATCAAATTAGTTAAGAAAAACTTAAGAGCCTTAGTTTAATGTTCAACAATTAAGAAAAACATTATGGATAGAAATAAAATTTTATTTGAACTTCTTGATATTGCAATTCAAGTTTTAATTATGTTTACAATTTTCTCCTGAGCAGTAAGTAACCCGGTTCTAGCAAACTACTATTAAAAGCAAGTTATAACTACTATGAAAATAAGTATTTCACAACAACCACTCTCTATAATGTGGCATTAAACACACTGAAGGATTCACTGGGAAAATGTCTAGTATCCAATGCAATCCCATATCTAATTCAACATTTAAGTAAATTCATAAACATAGCAATGTTGAACTTGCAGGCTTTTATCATACAGTCTAACAGCTACTAGGTATACAACGTTTTTATAATGAATGAATAAAAAAGTAAGCTCAGCTTTAACTGCAGGTTTTTTTCTGGAACAAGAGATCAAATGCAAGGTCTCCTTTATCATAAAGTTTTAAAATTATTCTATTTAATTTCATCATTTCTAAGAAGTTGGTGTAAACAGACCTATTTTCAGGACAAATCTAGTTCAACCTCTCACTGAAATTCAAGTCTCTATGGATCCTTAAGCCCTGGTGGCACAGTGGTTAAGAACTCATCTGCTAAGCAAAACACTCGCAGTTCAAACCCACCAGCCGTCCCCTGGAAATCCTATGAGGCAGTTCTACTCTTAGGGTCACTATGAGTTGGGATCAGTTCAACGGCAATGGGTTTGGTTTTTTTGGTTTATGGGTCCTTAAGTAATTAATAGATCCTATTTGGGTTTTTTTTTTGTTTTTATAGTAAATACTATGTAAACCAAAACCCACCGCCAACAAGTCAATTCTGACTCATGGCGACCTTACAGGACACAGTAGAACTGCCCCATAGGGTCTCCAAGGTTGTAAATCTTTACAGAAGCAGACTGCCACATTTTTTTCTCCTGTGGAGCAGCTGGTAGATTACAACCATCAACTCTTTGGTTAGCAGCCGGGCACTTAACCACTGTGCCACCAGGGCTTCAAATCCTACATAGTAAGTACTTATTTCTCCTTGGCATTATTAAAACTACTTATGTATCTAAGCCGTGTTCTTCTTCATATAGTTTAGCTTCTTAGATTATTTGCTCAGCATACAGATTGCATAAGTACAGTGAAAGGATACAACCCTGACACACACCTTTTCTGATTTAAAACCA
This sequence comes from Elephas maximus indicus, assembly GCF_024166365.1. Classification (NCBI taxonomy): domain Eukaryota; kingdom Metazoa; phylum Chordata; class Mammalia; order Proboscidea; family Elephantidae; genus Elephas; species Elephas maximus. Next base: position 100,214,302 of record NC_064824.1, read on the forward strand.
TGCAGTATCCCCTTGTTCAAAACAGCTGATGGGTTAGGATACCAAACTATTGGAATAATAAATGTTGCATGTTATAAAGCATATTAAAATTTTAAATAATTTCTTTCTTTTTTTTTTAAGTTCCCCTTCCCACTCAGTCTGTGGAAAATATCAAGTAAAAGATGGGAGAAATGGAAACATATGAAAACGTCTGCAACTCTAGACACTCAGAATCCTAAGAATGACAAACTGTGCATTCAGATATAATACAATTAAAATCATCTCTTCATATTGTTCTATCAGTTCGAGTTAAAGTAGGTACATGCTAAACAATGGTTACTAAATGTATTTTAAAAAGTTAATACCAAGATACCCATGATCTTTATTTCAAAGGACAAACTCTAAAAGAGTCAAACGTACTCACTCATATAACGGAAAGTCTCTTCAGCAAGGACTGGAGAGAGGGCATCAGATGCATGTTGGTGCTGGTGTGGGGACTGAGTCCAGTCTTGGTTTTCATATAGAAAGAGAGAGTCCACTCTTAGCTTATACTGGGGCAGCTGTTCCTCTAGCAGACTCACCAGCTCAACTTCAGGGAGATCCTCATTGGAGCAGACATCTGCAGAGTAGATTCCATGTAAAACAATTTACTAGGCTACAGAGAAAATCTAGGAAATCAGTTTTGCAAAAAAAAAAGACAACCAAAGAAACATTAGGCAAGATCATTTCTCTACTAATTTTTATTAATATATCCTGGTACTACAGTTGATCTTCCTTTAATAAGAAGACTTCTAAAGTAAAAACAACCCACAAACTTTAATTATATCCTATCTTAAAACATAGTGAATGCAACTATGTTTTTAAAGTTTAAAAAGAATTTGGACAAATTTCTTATTTCCTTCTTATGAATCTGTTTATTGTTGTTTAAAAGAGGTTTGATTTCAAATAGCTCATACGATTGGAAAAACAAAAAAGAGCAACACAAAAACAACCAGCACAAAACAGCCAGCTCAAAAGGGATAAAATTATGTGTTTTTTCATAACAGAATTTAAATTCTGTGGGAGAATTCTTCAAAAATTGGAAAGGTAACATTTTGACCCAACAGGTAAATATTTTAAAAAAAGATTTTTAAAATAGCATTAACATTTACTAAGTGCTGGCACTGGAATAAGTACTTTATCATTTTTAAAGATGAGGTACATTTAAAATCTTAAATATGTGAGAAGAAACTCAGAAAAAGAGTTTTCTCCTAAAAATCTTCCCTAGCCTTCACAGAATACAAATTCAGTGTGATATAGTGATAAAGAACATTGACTTTTAAGTCATACGGTCCTGAGATTAAGCCCTGGCTCTACACATACCATGATGAGACAATGAGAAAGTTACTTGCTTCTAGGCCTCAGTTTCCTCTTCTCTAAAATGGAAAAGGTGACAGTCTCTGTACCTACCTCATGGCTTTTGTATAGATTAAGAGAGATAAATGCGTGAAAAGTACTTACACTTAGCACAACGCTTGCACCCAGCGGAGGCACTCTCTAAATGTTAGCTACCATTATTACTGTTTTACTACTGAGTTTTTAGATCTAGAGATCAAACCGAGTCTAAAGTCCCTATAGCACATAAACAGTTGCAGAATATTAAAGGTGGAAGGCACTTCAGGAACCATTTAATCCAGCCTCCTAGACAAGGAAACTGAGACTGGAGAAGTGAGTAACTTGCTGAAGATCACTAGACTTGGTTTTGACTTCCTATCTAGCACACTGCCCTCTCCTGTTACTATCTGCCAATTTGCTTGTATGACAAAAGGTGACCATTTGTCCTGGAAGGCAAGATCCTATATGCCATGTCTCTAACATACCACATTAGTATATTAGTCCTATACACCTCCTAATTCCCCAGGTGCCTGGTGTACTTACTTCCCTATTTTTCATTTTTAATATTGGAAAAAGCCTGGAGTTTAGCATGGGCTTCTAAACTTGACTCCTCCACTCATTATCTATGGGATGTTACATACATGACTTCTCCTTTCTGAGCCTTAATTTTCTTCACTTGTAAAATAAAGAATCACCTATCTCACACTATAAATAAAATACTAAGGCACCTAGGGTAATACTTTACACACCATAGGTACTCATCGAATACTTGTACCCCTATATCTCTCAACACAAATATGGGCTCTTCTGACTATGTGTGTGCCCCTGGCTTCCTGTTTCCAATATTGCCCATCGTTTAACACCTCCCAAATTTAGCAGTTTACAAAAGGAGAGTTACCCTTTTAAACATGCTTAAAATACTAGGGCTTAAAATAGGAAAAATACAGGATATCATATCAACCCTCTCACTTTCTTTTAAAGGTATCTCATATTTCCTTTGTGGGTGGTATAAAGAAACATGTTCTATCTCTGGCAAATTACAAACTACATTTTGGGAAAGCACATTTTAAAAGAGTAAATTTCTACTCTTTGTACCTTATCAATGACAATTTAATAAGCCAAATACAAGGAGGTGGCAATATCAGACATTCCTATTTACCCAGAAGCACAAGCAGAGACTTCATACCCACAAAGAGACAGAGATAAGGTACATTTAAAACCTTAAAATATAGTTCTAAAGGAGCTCTGAAAATACAACCAAATTCTATTCCTACAAATTCCATATGATTATCTAAAATCTTCCTGCCACAAATACATCACATATAGATTGTCACTCTAATATCTGCAGGAAGAGAAGCTGACTATACATACATGCAGAGCGAAACACAGACTGTTAGGCACTCAGATTATAATGGAAATGAAGAAAACAAGTGACATTCCTTAAAAGAGCTATTATTCCCTAGAAGTTTTCTTTTAACAAGCATTAATGAAATTCTGTGAAAATTTAAGATCACCAATTCCCTACTTTCAAAAAATAATTCTAAAAATAAGGGTAGGGTTACTGTTTAGTAGACTGAACTAAATATCCCTCAGACAAGCTCCTTTTATTTCCTTCCATATTTCTGATAATGTACTATTTATTATTATCCTGATCATTCAAGCTTGACAATCCCTCTCCCCGCCCCCATTTTACTCTCCAAATGTCTCTTCCATATGCCCGCTTCTTTCCAGTCACATTGCCTCATATAGTTTCAGGACCTCCTCTTATTTCTCTTGATGACAACAAAATCCAAACACTCAACGACGTAACATTCGTAGTGTTCAGCATCTGATTTAAAAAAGTACCGAACATACAAAGAAGCCGTAGATTATAACGTATAATCAGGAGAAAAATGAATCAGAGAGAGCGATGGGATTATGAATGGTTATGACTGACCATTATAATAACGGATGATAGAATATGCAACAATTTTAAAACAGGTATTAATGTGCTCAAAGATTTAAAGAAAAACTTAATGAAGAGACAAGTAGAATATATATCTTTATCTATAAAACTCAAATGACAATAATAGAACTGAAAAGTACAATATCTAATACAGAAAATATAAGCATATTAGAAACCCTTCAGAAAAGAAGAATAGTAAACCTAAAGACAAAGCAATGGAAACTATGCAAAATGAAGCGTAGAAAAAAAAGACTACAACAAACAAAAATGAATAGAGCCTCAGCAATTTGTGTCACAATATTAAGCAGTCTAATATACATGCAATTGGAGTCCCCATAAGGAGAGGAGAGAGATGGGAGCAGAGAAAAATATCTAAGAAATAATGACCAAAAATCTTACAAATTTAATTAAAACTATAAATGCATAGTTCAAAGAAGCTCAATGACACCAAGCAGGATAAACACATCATAATCAGATTGCTAAAAACCCGTGATAAAAATCTTAAAAGCGGGAGGCGGGGGAGGAAGGACACATTACATATAAGGGAACAAAGGCAAGACAGATCTCAGGCTATTCATCAGAAACGCTTCAGGGTTAAAGACAAGGGAACATCATCATTAACGTGCATCAGAGAAAAAAGTGAACCTAGAATTGTGCGCCGATGAAAAAAGACTTTTTCAGAAAACTAAAAACTGAGACTATCCATTGTAGCTGACCTACTACATTAAAAAAAATGTTAAAATTCTCCAGGTGAAAAGAAAATGACAACAGATGGAAACTTCAGTCTATAAGAAATAAAACGTGACAGAAATAGTAAATCTGTGGGTAAATATAAAACCTTTCATTCTTATATTTTAATTTAATTGACTGTTTATAGCAAAATAATAATAAAAATGCATTATGTGTATAGCTAAACAGACATAAAAGGTTTGGCAGCAATAATGCACAGGATAATAGAGGAAAATGGAAGAATATTGTTATAAGGGTGTCACTCATGAAAGAGTACAATATTATTTGAAGGTACACTGTGAAAAGTTAAAGATGCATATTACAAACCAGAGCAACAGCTAAGACAAAGAGGAGGTATAACAATACGTCAATGCCAAAAAAAAAAAAACCAAACCCATTGCCATCAAGTCGATTTCAACTCGTAGCAAATCCTACAGGACAGAGTAGAACTGCCCCATAAGGTTTCCAAGGAGCACCTGTTGGATTCGAACTGCCAACCTTTTGGTTAGCGGCCGTAGCTCTTAACCACTATGCCACCAGGGTTTCCAATAAGTCAATAGAGGAGCTAAAACAGAATCCTAAAAAAATAATCAATTGGAAAAAGGAAGAAAAACTGGAGCAAAAAAAAAGCTAGGAACACAGTAGATTCAACCAAACTGATAATTACATGAAATATAAATGATCTAAACACTCCAATTAGAAAGTAGAAATTGTACAACTGGATAAAAAAATAAGACCCAATTAAAAGCTATATTTAGCAAATGCCCTTTATAAAGATTCAGATAAGTTAAAAGTAAAATGATGAAAATGCTACAATACCAATTCCATACAAACTTTTTCCAAAAATAGAGGGGAGAATATTTCAAAACTCATTTTATGAGGCCAGAATTACCCCAATACCAAAATCAAAGACGTTATAAGAAAAGTACAAATCAATAGTCTTCGTGAATGTAGACACACACTAATGCACCCCCTAACAAAATATTAACAAATCAAATCCACAATACATAAAAATAATACATCATGACAAAGCAGAGATTTTCTCAGGAATGCAAGGCTGCATTCAAAAATAAATCAAAAGAATTCACCACACTAACAGACTGAAAAAGAAAAATCCATATGACCATCTCAACAAATACTGAATAAGCATTTGACAAAATTCAACACCAATTGATGCTAAAAAGCCTTTCATCCAACTAAGAAGAAAAGGAAACTCTCAGTTTGATAGAGGGCATTCTCAAGAAACGTAGCTAACATAATACTTAAGATTGGGAATATGTTTGCTATCACCACTATTATTCAACAACTTACTGAGATCCTGGCCAGGTCAATAAGGGAGGAGAAAGAAATAAAAGGCATCCAGATTGGAAAGGAATATACAAAATTATCTTCATGGGCAGACGACATTAGGTTGTGTGTAGAAAATTCTAAGGAATCTATAAGAATGTTACTAAAACAAATTAGTTAAACAATCACATATATAATTGATTTCAATGAAACTAACATGGTAATTCAACATGGGGAAAGGTAAGTGTTTTCAACAAATGGTGCAGAATCAACTAAATATTCAACTGGAAAACAAAACAAAAACCCCGGGACTTCATTCTCTACTCAAAGTTAAGTATGAAGTGGATCACTGACCTAAATATAAATGGCAAAAACTATAAAACTTCTAAAAAGAAAACAGAGGAGAAAATCTTCATTGATTGTGAAGTTTGCAAGGATATCTTAGAAAGAATACAAAAAAACATTAAGTATAAAAGCAAAAACTGATAAAACTAGATTCTCTATAAAATTTAAAACTGCTCTTCAAAAGAATCATTAAGAAAATGAAAAGGCGAGCCAAGGTCAGGGAGAAAACATTCGCAATCCATTTATCTGACAAAGGACTTACATTTAGAATATATAAAGAACTCTGAGAATAGTAAGATGATAAATACACAATTAAAAAATGGGCAAAAGATTTAAATAGACAACTAAAATAGGATATAGGAATGGCCGACAAGCACATGAAGAAGATGCTCAAAATCATCAGGCATCAGGGAAATTCACTCTTATATGTATTGTCATGGCTGCTTTTCTGTTACAAAGGCAAAGTTGAGTAGTTGCAATTCAATAATAAAAATGAACGAACTACTGATATATGTCACAACGTAGCTAAATCTCAACATTTTGCTTTGCAAAAGACACAGGTTCAATTTATATGAAATTCTATGGTGACAGAAAGCAGACTGATAGTTGGAACCAGAAGTGTGAGCAAAAATATTCTATATCTTGATTGTAATGGTGGTTATGTGAGTGTATATATTTCTCAAACCTCAAACCGTACACTTAAAGTGGGTGTATTTTATTATATCTTAATAAAGATACCTCAATAAAGTGGATTTAAAAACAAAAACCTTACGGAGTTAGATGGGTTTCAGGACCAGACAATTTTTTTTAAAAAGTAGTACTGTGCATTTATTGTGTTATGTAAGTACTGCTTTTTATAGCAGTACTCCGTATTTAAATACATTAATACATCTTCAACAAACATATGACTATTGGAACTAAGTAGGATAAAGTGAGGTAAGTTTAGAAACAGCCCCACAGGTCAGGTTTTGTGAACAAATGAGGTTGAGTGTTCAGAGGTTTTTCTTTTTTTTTTAATTTAGCCTTGCAGATAAGAAGTTATAGGCTTGTACCTGTGTTTGTAAAGAGCCCTGATGGTACAATAGTTAAGCACTTGGCTGCCAACTGAAAGGTTGGCAGTTCAAACCCACCAGTTGCTCCATGGAAGAAAAAACTTAGTGATCTGCTCCTGTAAAAGATCACAGCCTAGGAAACTCTATGGGGCAGAGATCTACTCTGGGCTATAGGGCTGCTATGAGTCGGAATTGGCACACAGGAACAATAACCACCACATATATTTGTATACCCTGTAAGCCGAGGAGAGCCTCTTATGTGCCAGGTATTTTTATTAAGTGCTTGCAAGTTATATAAACACAAGTAACCTTGTCCTTGCCCTGTGGAAATAAAAGGATGAATATGATATGACACAGTTCTGTTTCACTAGGGGTTTATATGATACAGAGAGTCAGACATAGACAAGGAACAGCAGATAATGCAGTTTTTGATAATGCCATGGGAGATAAGAGAATGGAGAGATTACTTCAGTCTGTCTCTGAGGAGACCATGCTAGAAAGACAGGTCCAGGTTTCATCATGACAGGTCTTACAGGCCGGACTGAAGCTTTTACATCTTATCCTGTTCCTGTTCGCATTCTAATCTTGATTAAACAGGACTCACCAGTGATGCTCTCCGAGTCTCTGTGATTGATATTCATGAGGTTTTCTTCACCTGTTGGTGATGTAGAAATGGCATTCTGGGACTGACTCATGCAGGATCCTTTCTTGCTTTGGTTGAGAAGGACAGCTTTGGTATGTACCCGAGTAAAGGAAATCCATCAAGCCATTCAATAAAGACACGAATCTGGGTCATATGGATTTTCTCTTTTCAACAAATTTTTCTGATGACTCAAATGACATCTGCAGCAAGGAGCATTCTCATGTGATTATCATATCTTGGACAGTCATGACCTAAAACAAAGAACACATCAAGTGACTTTAGAGTTCAGCATGCTCTTTAGTAACAACGGTTCAATTACCAGGAATGTCCATCATTAAGAAAGTTTTTCTAATGATAGACACAATGATATATATGAGTCTCAAAATAATTATGCTGGATGAAAGATGTCAGACCCCCCCCCAAAAAAAGAGTACATACATTATGATTCCATTTGTATAATATTCTAGAAAATCCAAACTTATCTATAGTAACAGAAAGCAAATCAGTGACTGCCTGAGGTTGGGAAAGGGATTACCAAACAGCAGGAGAAAAGTTTTGGGGATGATGAAATGTTCATTATTTTGATTATGGTGATGTTTTCACAAGAGCATACATATGTCAAAACTTATCAAATTGTACATGTGCATTAGTTAAAATTCAGTAAAGTTATTTTAAGAAATTTAAGATAATTGACTGCTTAGAGTAACAATAATAACAAATTGTGGGTCTATAACATGTAGAAATAGAATGTATAACAATAGTAGTACAAAGGCCAACCAAACCCAGTGCCATCGAGTCGATTCCGACTCATATCCACCCTATAGGACAGGGTAGAACTGCCCCATAGAGTTTCCAGGGAGTGCCTGGCGGATTCGAACTGCCAACCCTTTGGTTAGCAGCCGTAGCACTTAACCACTACGCCACCAGGGTTTCCAGTACAAAGGCCAGGTAGGTAAAAATTGAACTGTTGAAAGGTTTTCATACTATACATGAGGTAATAAAATATCCCTTGAGGGTGGGCTGTGATAAATTAAAGATGTATACCATAAACCTTAAAGTAACCAATAAAATAACTCAAGAACTATAGGCAATAAACCACAAAGGAGATAAAATAGAATAATATAAAACAGAGTATATCAACCCTGGCACTGTTGACATTTTGGGCCCAATAATTCTTTGTTGGGTGCACTGTAGGATGGTTAGAAGCATCCCTGGCCTCTACCCACTAGATATTAGTAGAATTCTACTCCTCCTCCCTTAGCCGTGACACCAAAAATATCTCCAGACATTGTCAAATGTCCCCTGGGAGGGCAAAATCGCTCCAGTTGAGAATCACTGACATAAAAGATGCTCAATCTCACTCATAATTAAAATAAATACAAATGTAATTAAGAAAATGTTTTTCACCCAACAGATTAGCAAATATTAAAGTTGTATTGCATTCAGTGTTGAAGATGGTATCTCCAAGATATCTCCACAAGAGGCACAATTATATCCTGCTGATAAAAGTGCATATTGTTACAAGATTTCAAAAAGAATATTTAGCAATGTCTTTTAAATGCACATATGCTGTAACTCAACAATTCTACCACATGGGTATACTCACAAAGTATGCCAAGATGTAGGCATAAAGATAACTATACAGTATTGGTTTAAAAGAAAAAACAAACCAAAAAAAAGACACAACTGGAATCCAAATGTCCATAAAGTAATGGTTTTATCATTATTAAAAATGCATACAAAAGAATATAATGCACCAAATATATGTGTAATCCCAGTTATCAAAAATCCATTTCCAAATTCTAGGATCCACATATTATATGCTAATTGAATTCTTCCACTCCATGTGGGAATGGAACTGTAATTGGATCAAACCAATAGAGATTCGCCCCCGAAATATGAGAGGAGGAAGAAAGTAACCCCCAATGAAGTACACACCACCCAGTATCTGAATAAAATCTGAGCTAAGGGTTCTGCCAGCAAAGAAGGGGGAATGATGGTTCTTAAGCAGGCAACTAAATATCATCTACTATGTAAGTCTTTGTACCACATATAATCTTTATCAAGGTCTCTTAAATTATAATACTCCATAGACCTAGATTTACAGATTATGAATCCAGTGATGCACACACACACAAGAAATACAGACAGATGTACATAAGTCTATTATATATGTGTGTGTGTGTATATATATATATTTATGAAATAGCAATGCAAATATAAGAATACATAGCTAGTGAGTAACAGAACCATCTAGTGCAGGGATCTGCAAACAACCGCCTGAAGGCCGTATTTGGCGTGCCGCCTGTTTTTGTACAACCTATAAGCTAAGAGTCATTTCTACATCTTTAAATGCTTAATAAATAAAAATGTTTCATATTTCGTGATAAGTGAAAATTATATGAAACTGAAATTTCAGTGTCCGTAAATAAAATCTTATTGAAACACAGCTATACTCATTTGTTTGTATTACTGTCAATTAATTACTTTCATGTTACAATGACAGAGACCTTATTCCACAAAGCCTAAAATATTTACTATCCGGCCCTTTAGAGAAAAAGTTTGTCAAACTCTGATCTGTCTAAATCAGAGATTTCTCTAAATCAGATTAATCAAGATTTCTGCCCCCCACATCTAGATATCTATAATTAGATCACTACTTCCAGGAGAATTTCAGTAAAATAAAGAACAGATATCCAGACTTTCTACATCTAGAGGTGTATTTAAAAGTTATTTTCAATTTCTGAGAAAGCATTTTTTTTTAAAAGTAGTAAATTACAAATTTGAGAGAGGAGAAGGAGGAAAAGAGTGGTGGGGAATAAAGAATAGGGAAGGAATGGGAAGAAGAAAAGGAAGAGGAGAAACAGGAGGACAAAACAGGAAAAAAAAAAAAGCAAAGTGTCCCTCATACAGATCTAAATTAGTTCTTAAACACAATTATGATTTTTAACCATATTTTAATCAAACACCATTGTGAAAATTTAATAACCTTAAGACCCTCTGCCCACCACTCTGTTACACACCAGTCATTTCAATCATATTTACATTATCATTTCTATTTTTATATTTATACAGTATACACACGACATAGGAACACAAATTGAACAAAGCACTAAATCCATCTTAAGAGTCATATAGAAGGATCTAGACTAGACAGACCCTCCAGAGCAACCCAGCAACTTACTCAGCCTGAAGACCATATACCAGGTTAGGAATGGTCCTTCCTGGTGACTCTTTAGACCAAAATAAACTATTTGGACTTATCCTGGTCTAGATATGAACTTCTCAGTACATTCAGTTTTGAGTAGCAGTGGTGAGTATAGAACAAAGCATGCACCTTGGCATTAACCTGAATTTCAATCCTATTTACTGGTTTTCTGACCTTAAACATATTATTTAACATTTTTTGAGCCTTAGTTCCTCATTGCCAAGATGAGGGTAGTAATAACTACCCTTTGTAGGGAATGTCAGGTATGAGGACTAAATGAAAAATAAAAATTCCTAGCTTGGTACCTGACATACAGCAGATACTCAAATGCTATCCCTTCAGCTTCCCCTAACACTTGGGCCTGAGGAAAAGATGATATCTTCTTCCCAATATTTCTTAAGTTTCTTGCTCAACAGCTAACTTTGAGCCCAGAATGACTAACATGTTTGAGTATGGAACAGATGTAGTCCAAAGATTATCTCTATAAGGAGCCCTGGTGTTGCAGCAGTTAAAGTGCTCAGCTGCTAACCGAAAGGTCCGGTGGTTTGAACCCACCAGCTGCTCCTGGGGAGAAAGATGTGACAGTCTGCTTCCATAAAGACTTACAGCCTTAGAAGCCCTACGGGGCAGTTCTACTCTGTCCTACAGTACATCTATGAGTGGGAATCGAATGGAGGACAATGGGTTTGCGGGTTTGTTTTTTTTTTTTTCAGTTTAAAGACTACCTCTGCATGATCCTCATATAGAAAGAGATAAGGACTAAGGAACTGCTCCTGGCAATAAAGTGACCAGCAGTATAAAGCTGGGACTACTGAGGAAGATTATCACTGAAGCTCACTCCTCCATGGAATCTGGGGAAGGTTGGTTTATAACAAATTTAACTACAATGTATCCAGTATCTTTCACAACAGTATGGTGACTATATTAGTTTCCTATTGCAGCTGTAACAAATTCCCACAAATTTAGTAGTATAAGCATCACTTTATTATCTTACAGTTCTAGAAGCTAGAAGAATGAAACAGTTTCACTGAACCAAAATCAAGGCGTTGCACAGTGTGCTTCCTTCAAGGGCTCTAGGAGAAAATCCATTTCCTTGCCTTTTCCAGCTTCTGCGTTCCTTGGCTCACGGTCCCTTCTTTCATCTTCACAGCCAGAAGCTCAGCATCTTTACATCTCTCTTCACTTTCACTGTTACACAGCCTTCTTCTGTGGCTAAATCGCCTTCTGCCTTCCTCTGATAAGGGTACTTGTGATTGCATTTAAGGTTCAACCACATTATCCAGGATAGTCTCCCTATTTCAAGATCCTTAACTTAATCACACCTGCAAAGTCCCTCTTGCCATATAAATTATTATTCACAAATTCTCAGGGTTTAGGATCTAGGTATCTTTGAGGGCCATTATTCAGCCAACCACAGGTTAAGACCATGGGTTCTGAAGATAGCCTGCCTAAATCTGAATTACAGCTCTACCAGTTACCAGTTGTATAACCTTGGACAAGTAACTTAGCTTCTCTGGGCCTCAGTTTCTTCACCTGTAAAACAGGCCTAAAAATAGGGTCTACCTTACGGCATAGTTATGCGGATTAAATGAGTTGTGTGAGGATAATAAAAGCACGGACCTCGGAGGTCACGAGGGGATTAAATGAGTTAATACATGTAGGACACAATGTAACACCTACTCTTAAATGCTTGATGGTATCTCCTCTCACCATATGAAGTCATGTGAGTGTCTACTCTGATGAGTGATGTTAATTGGGTACCGCGAATCATTTTTTTCTATCTTGCTGGTGCATGAATAAATAGAAAGCTTGCAGAGTCAGAGTCCTAAATGTAGAAGAAACAACTTTGGCAAGCACAAAAAAAAACTTCCAGTGCCTTTCCTAGCAGGTACACACATATTCAGAAACCCTGGTGGTGTAGTGGTTAGGTGCTATGGCTGCTAACCAAAGGGTCAGCAGTTTGAATCTGCCAGGAGCTCCTTGGAAACTCTGTGGGGCAGTTCTGCTCTGTCCTATAGGGTCGCTATGAGTTGGAATCGACTCGATGGCACTGGGTTTGGTTTCTTGGTTTGACACACATATTCCTAGTACTTCCTTAAGTGTCATCTACTTTCAGTGCTAGATCTTTATTCAGTCTTTTTAGGGAAGACTTTACTGTTTTTCTTTATAACCAACCAACCAACCAACCAAGCGTGCATTATTTAAAAAGAAGCCTTTGTAATTCACGCACATCTAGGAGGAAATAAAGTAAAATAGTCGCATGACTTATTTTAACAAGAAAGAGACTTAAGACTAACAACCAAAACATGTTTTTGATATAAACACTGCTGGCAGTTATGGAATTAAATGATCAACAGTGAGTGACTAAATATAGGGCCTATGTCTTAAAAATCTTGCTATTCTCTTAAAACAGGACACTCTGGTCAAAGCAGCCTTATAGAAAAGGCTAAAGCAATTCAAGAAAACCTCAATTCAACTACAGCGTAGAGCCTAGAAAAATAGTAAATGTAATGATTTAATGAACATTTAAACTGGAAATTAAAAAAAAAATTTTGTTTACTGTTCAAATAATGCTTTAAGGATTAATATAAAACAGAAATGTAGATTCTTTTTTGTATCTATTTCAATTAATGTGGCCACCATACACTACTTAAAGCATACAAAACTACTTCCTCCATCTGTTCATTCAACAACTACTCAGTATACTGTGTACCAGGCACTGTTCTAAGCTCTGAGGATACAGCAATGAACAAAACAAAAACCCTGCTCTCACTGAGCTGGTATTCTGGTGATTGTACTGAATAATTACTAAAGTACCACACCAAACCAAAAAAACCAAATATGTTGCTGTCTAGTCAAATTCCTACTCATAGCGACCCTATAGGATAGAGTAGAACTGCCCCGTAGGGTTTCCAAGGATTCAAACTGCCAACCTTTTGGTTAACAGCTGATCTCTTAACCACTGCACCACATGGAGCCCTGGTGTACTTTACATATGATGTTAGCTCAATTTTCCCTTAAATAATCCTATGAGGTATTATCATTGCTTTACAGATGAGAAAATGGATTGAATTATAAGCTTCAGCTCACCTATCAAGTACAGGGCAGAGTCAGGGTCTGACTAAAGGCATGATCCCAAAGCCTGTGCTCTTCACCACCACATAGTACGTAATGATCTCCCCAAGCCCTCTGACCATCGCTACAAAGCTCAACATTGCTGGCCCTATCACACATACTGGTTTTAGTCCCCTAGCCAGAACTGTCAGAACACAGCGCACTGTATCTTGTGTTTCTTCACTGTGAAACTATATAGTTCGTGGTCTAGCTCTTCCAAAAATTTCTCTCATTAACTTTCTACCCAGTCTCCAGCCTGCTTGACACTCTCAGATACATTCTTCCCTTTTCAGAAATTCTTGAAAATTGGCATACATGTGCATGAAACATTTTTGCTATCACACCAAACAGTCTCCCACTATAAGGTGGTGTGGTTAATTTAAAACAAAAATGTAGAAACACTTGGTTTCATGAGTTCATCTATTGCCATCTGTGTGGTTCTTAGCTCTCTGTGTCTCAGATGATTTATAAAATGAAGAATCTTATAGGGATTAGGAAGGAAACTTCTAGTTGCTTTGAGGATTTTACAAAATGATTATAGGAGCCATTATTTTGGTCTATTTTAACTTCAAGACTCACAGTTTTCCTTGACACAATATATGACTAACTGCCCTTATGCACATTAGTAACAATAATAAAAAGTAAATGGAAAAATATGAGAATGAGAGGAAGAAAGAGAATATTTTAAATTATTTCTGTTGCAGTAACAGATTAGGGATGTACTTATTTTGGACAGTATAGTCTGAACAGGAGGGAGGGGTTTATTCCAATAATTTACAAGTATGGAAGGAACACATGTTGGCTGCTGATCTGCATGAAGGACCAGGAAGAGCTCCAATCATCAACTCCAGCAGTAGTTTTTTAGGCAGTGGCAACCTAACCCAGATAAAAGAGAAACTATATAATCTTAAAAATAAAATACATTTACCATGTTCCTAAGGAGCCCTGGTGGTGCAATGGTTAAGTGCTCAGCTACCAACCAAAAGGTTGGCAGTTCAAGCCCACTCAGCTGCTCTGCAGGAAAAGACCCAGAGATCTGCTTCCGAAAAGATTACAGCCAAGAAGATCCTATGGGACAGTTTTAGTCCATCACATGGCATCGCTATGAGTAGGAATCAACTCTACAGCACCCAATAATGGCAATCATGTTCCTACATTTAATAACAGTTTTTTAAAAAAGACAGTTACTCACTAATTTTAATGTATCTCGCTATACCAAAAGTAAGATTTCATTTTTAAAAACATCACAGGAATTAAAAAAAAATCAGATCTTGAAGCACGTAACAAATCCGTACGGCCTCAGGGTTAAGAGCTGAAAACAATGAGGTGTCGCCACCAAAATCCAACCTGGATAATGAGCAACAGACCTCAAGAAAGCAGAGACCACATACCAACATCAAGTTCAGTGGCACTAATGTGCCATGGTCAAAACACACTGGCTACATACAGCACAGCTATTCTATCAGCAATTGTAAAGCTCACTCTGAGGAAACAGAATTTGTGCCCTGCAAATATTTTGTCTCTGTTTTTTAACTGCTACTGAATCTAAAGACCAGCAGAGTTTTCACAGGGCCCTAGTGGCACAGTAGTTAAGAGCTCGGCTGGTAACCAAAAGGTTGGCAGTTTGAATCCACCAGCTGCTCCTTTGAAACCCTATTGGGCAGTCCTACTCTGTGCCATAGGTTAGCTAGAGTCTGAATTGACTTGATAGCAAAGGGCTTGTGTTTTTTTTTTTTGGTTTAGGGTTTTCAGAATAGGAAATATATAGAGGCAGCACTACTTAAAAACAGACTGGATTTCAAAAAGCTGTCAAATCCATTAGTTTAGAAGTCCAAAATCATGGGGCTCACATTTCCTCGTAGCCCATGTATTTTGGGCATTTTTTTTTTTTTAACTGCCCTGTTTTATTTACATTGAACATCTGTTGAGGCAAACAACCCTCCCCTGCCACAATCTCTACCAGCAGGAGCAGGGAGGGACCTTTTAGCAGCTCAGGAACAGGCCAGAACTTCACTTGCAGATTAGGAAGGCCTTGAATAAATGTCCACAGCTGCATGTTCATTCACACGCTTAGCCTTTAAGTTCTCAAGCTCCTTTCACCTGAATTAACCTTTGACTCAACATTCCACTTTCACAGCAATCCTCTGCTAACCACTTCAGCACTCATATTTCTTCACCACAGGTACATTCTTTTTCACACACTGCGGGATTGTCCTTCATAGTCATTCTTCTTGTCCAATGATATATTCAATGTGTGCAATTTTCTCACTTTTAATTTTTTACATTATTTCCACTTTCATATCCATTAATAATCTATCATTAGTACTGCTTTTAGGTACAAAATGGGGTTTGTACTGTTTATAAAATACCTCAAAAGTAAACACAAATAAAACGAATATGCTATAAACAACAGTAATCGCTAAATCGAAAATGACCGTCTGTTGGTGACTGGCAGAGCTGCCAGCTGCAGGACTACTGAAGCAGAGAGGAATACTCTTTTTCTGTACTTTTTCAACAAATAGCGAATAGCAGAGAAGAGAAGGAGTGGCTGCTGAAGTATCTGTGATTCATCGGGGTCTTCCAATCACTAAGAGTTAGATCCCACTGAGGTATGGAAACCATTACGGCAACAGTGAGGGAAGTTTCTAGGCAAGGTACCCACATGTGAATCACAGATAAATTTTACAGGAAGGCAGCCATATTACATAACCTTGGCTGCAAATTTCATACTTTACCTCTTATAAGACTTAGGCAAATAATCCAAGAGCAAAAACATATTAGGAATTTTTTCCTGAAAGCAACGTCTAGTTCTTATCAGAAGCCATTCTGCTTCATATCTCACATCTATGTCTCCATAAAAGTACAATGACAATTATCAAAACATGACCCCCATCATGTGAAAAATGTTAAATCATGCTTTAACGCCTATTCTTTAAGAAGTTAAGAAAACTAGACGTTAAAATAAAATGTTTTAAAAATTTTATGATAATATTTTATGTTTCTGAGTCAGGTATACCTGAGTCCTCAAGGTGACATCTGTGCTCTTTAACACTTTAAAGAGATCTTTTGCAGATTTGCCCAATGCAATGCATCATTTGACTTCTTGAATGTTGTTTCCATGAGCATTGATAGTGGGCCCAAGTAAAATGAAATCCTTGACAACTTCAATCTTTTCTCCATTTATCATGATGTTGTTTATTGGTCCAGGTGTGAGGATTTTTTGTTTCCCTTTGTTGAGGTGTATTCTCTGCTATTCCCTAGTTAAATCAAACCAAACCCACTGCCGTCGAGTTGATTCCGACTCACAGAGACCCTATAGGACAGAGCAGAACTGCCCCATAGAGTTTCCAAGGAGTGCCTGGTGGATTTGAACTGCAGATCTTTTGGTTAGCAGCTATAGCACTTATCCACTACGCCACCAGGGTTTCCATTCCCTAGTTAGTAACATTAAAATGGAGAAATCTATACATGACTAACTTAAACCCTCATTTGTTTTCTCATCTGTAAAATGGGGATAATAATAATATCTACCTTACAGCATTGTTAATGGATTAAATGAATTAATATTTATAAAGTGTGTATAACAATACTTGGCACACAGTGAGAATTATTTGTTAGATACACTTAAAAAGTAAAACAGCTAAGGAGGTAGAATTTTAAGCTACAAACAATACTATTTCACATAACCTGATCATCTGGATTCGGGCTTAGAAAATGCACAATTCAAATCAGTTCCTACCCTTCTACAATATTAACAGCTCTAACTTCAAAAAGCATGAGCTCCTAGGCTGGCTATACAATCTCTTTTGGAACTGCCACCTTACAATAATTCAGTAGTCCCAATAATTATTCCTGCCTAAAATAATTCATTCTTGTACTAACTACTGGTCCTAGAGAAACTGTCATAAAAATTTCTCCAAATAAGACGCCTATGATGGGAGTGTAGACTAGTGCAGCCACTCGGAAACATCTGAAACTACGCAGTCAAATTAAATTCACACTTACCCCGCTGTTTTGTTGTTAGCTGCCATCAAGTCAGCCACCAATTCATGGCAACCCGATGCACAAGGGAACAAAATGCTGCCAGGTCCTGCACCAACATTATCATTGGTTGTGGTTTGGACCACTGTGATCCACAGGGGTTTCATTGGCTGATTTTCAAAAGTAGATCCACAGTCTTTCTTCTTAGTCAGTTTTAGTCTGGAAGCCTGCTGAAACCTATTCAGCACCATAGCAACACACAAGCCTCCACTGACAGACAGGTGATTGGCTGTGCATGAGGTACACTGGCCAGTAATCTAATAGGATCTCCTGCATGGAAGATGAGAATTCCAGCACTGGACCACCAATGACCTAAGACCCAGCAATTCTGTTCCTAGGTGTTATCTATCCCAAACAAATTCTCATATCAGCCCACAGAGAGACATGTATGAGATTGTTTCTTGCAGCTCTGTTTGGAGTAGTAAAGTGGGGGCCTAGTCTCTGGCAAGTAGAAAAACACTGTGGATACACACCGTGGAGCAACAGGGTACTAAAAATACAGTACTGAGAGATAGCAAGAGGCAAAATGAAATAGATACCACAATGCCATTTATATAAGTTAATTTTTTTTCTGTATTATATTTATAAACACATTAAAATGTTTTTGGAGAGGGGAATTCAGAGTGAGGTATGGGGATTAAAGGGAATTTTTTTTTTTTTATTGTGCTTTAAGCGAAAGTTTACAAGTCAAGTCAGTCTCTCACACAAAAACCCATATACACCTTGCTACACACTCCCAATTACTCTCCCCCTAATGAGACAGCCTGCTCTCTCTCTCCATTCTCTCTTTTCGTGTCCATTTCACCAGCTTCTAACCTCCTCCACACTCTCATCTCCCCTCCAGGCAGGGGATGCCAACATAGTCTCAAGTGTCCACCTGATCCAAGAAGCTCACTCCTCACCAGCATCCCTCTCCAACCCATTGTCCAGTCCAATCCATGCTAAAAGGGAATTTTTTAAAAAACCTATGAAAGTCCTACTGTTCTTTTGGTAGCCTACTAATCATGGAATTACTACTGCATTCTCTCATTACTTCAAATCTTCATAACATGTGCCTGGACATTTAAATATTTGCTGGGGGCAATGTATGCAGAACTAGCAATCTCTGCAATGTAAACTATGTGGGCACAGCTTCTGTCAATTTCTTAAAAGGTCATGCTGTTTTTATATTACCTACCTACTCTAAAGTAGTGCAATTAAATTTCAACTACCGGAATACTAAAAACAAGTGAGGCTAAGCCTCAATGTTGACATTTTCAGATGCTTGGTTACCTGGTAATAGCTTTGAAAGGAAAGGTGTTTAAGTTCAAAGGTGACTAAAGTTTAAAGGTGGTGCATAATTAGCTACATTCCTTAAAAAAACCTCTTTCACATCTGAAGAAAACCAGTCACAAGCTACACTGGAAATTTCCGTTCAGTTTCTTTCTCTTTAAATACACAAACACAACACACTGTTACGCTCCGGTGCACCTTTTTTTCTCATTATAAATAAGGTAATATGTTCACTAAAAAAATACAGGTAGTACATAAATATAAATAATCAAATGAAAGTTACTTGTAGGGATATAGAGTGTTAACATGCCATTTAGCAGCCTATTCATTTATCTTTCCGTGTCAACGTATCAATCTTCTTCATCATTTTAATAACTGTAGTATTCAGAACATACAATTATATTGACTGTTTCCATCAGCGACTTTCTAACAATGAACAGGGATTCGTTTTACAACTCAAGAATCTGTAATAGGGTCAACAAACTTTTTTTGTACAAAACCCAAGTAAATATTTCAGGCTTTGCAGCCATATTTCTGTCCCTACTGCCTTTGTTCTTTGCTTTTTACAACACTTTAAAAATGTAAAAAACATGCTTAGTTTACAGGACTGGCTGGATTTGGCCCATGGGCTATAGTTTGCTGACATCTGACCTGTAACCCGAAATCACGGTATTTTTGCACCACAGAGTAAAAGGCTGCAAGGATACCAAACTCCTACAGAAAATGCAACAAATTACTGAATAAGCATCAATATTATCTTTTCAAAACTCTACTTACAGACAGGAATTCCATTTTTTGCTTGACACCCAGTATGGCAATGAGGCTCAAAGGAGATAGTAGATTTATAAAAATGCTTAACGTAACTTTGACTGCATTTAAACATCCTTAGTTTCATGCCTCTTCCCCACCATTTTCTTTTTTTTAATACTCATTGTTTCTATAAAAGGTCATGATTGGCTAAATGCAGTTACTACAAGGGCTATCGTTGTCAAATTAGACCTAATAAAGTGCACATTCGCATATTTTATCATCTTAACATCTGACACCGGAACTCAGGAAAGAAACGCTTTTTGTTTGGGAAAATACTTGGAAAAGCCACTCAGGGTGGAAGGTGAGACCTCAGAGCTTTAAAAGGAAAGCTAAGCTGCTCTGCTTGAGACTAGGAGAAGAATTGTTTGTTTGTTTACTTTTTCCTTCTTGAGAAGGAGAGGAAAGCCAGAGAAAAGAGAGACAGGTCAGTTCTATAGACATGGCAAAAGCTCAGAGGCCACAAGAACACTAGGAATTTGCAGAAATCTTAGGGATGGTTTTTGGCTTCCTCATAATATGAAACTGGAAACTCAAGACAACTATTTGGCTCCTGAGGGGTATGGACACTCAGCTGACATTTGGGTCACCCGTTTAAACAACAACAACAAAAAACTGTTGCTGTGGAGTCGATTCCGACTCATGGCAACCCTACAGGATAGAGTAGAACAGCCCCATAAGGTTTCCAAGGAGCAGCTGGTGGATCCGAACTGCCGACGTTTTCGTTGGCAGCCAAATGTTAACCATATTGCCACCAGGGCCCCATCTGGGTTACAGACATATTAAAATATTGGTTCACGAGGGCAATTGCTGTCAGGAATTTATATTCCAGAATACTAATAAGGAAATTAACCATAGTTGTTATATCTTTTTTTATTATTATTATACCTTTAAACCTTTTTCTAAAATATAGAAAATTATGCCCTTCTGATTAAAGTAATAGAAAAAAACCATTATAGGTCTTCAGAAACGGGTAATGCAGAGTAAATTGCACTCTAGAGTTTGTGGATTTCTTGTTCTCTTACCCCAAAATGGGGGAAAACATCTTTAACAGTGGCATTTTATACAATAGATTCTGTGGGTACTGAACTAGGTACTATACTTCTAGAACCACATAAATCCTTTCCTTTTACTGCTTTTTTCAATTTCTGCCAATTATTAAATACTCAGTACGAATGCCATTTCTGGCATAAAGTGTTCCCTCATACCCCAACCTTACCCCACACAATTAGACTCCCTAATCAACTGAGTCATTATTTCACTTTTATTGTGACACACATTATAACATGTTGCAATTGTATCTTCTTGATTTTTGTATCTCTGGCACCTATCACAGTGGCCTGATGCAGCAGGAGCTGGTAACTTGGTTTCTCACACAGATTTTCCTACAAAGGAAAAATAGACTAACTCTCTATGAGGACCAAACTATGCAGTTCACCCGACAGTCATACTGTATATTAAAAGCAGACATTCTGGTTTATTTCTCAACCTTTAGTGAGTTTGTTTGGTGTGTCTATTCCTCCAGGGCCAATCAACTCTGAGTACTCTGAGAAAATGTCAGTTTCTGGACTGGCAAAACTGAAGAGGAGACACCATAACCCTGAAGCACTTCCTGAGCAGGAACTAGTTTTTTGACACTGAAAACAAAAACCAAAACCTCTTAGTTAAATTCAAGATTTTACTGTAGAATACAGGACCTCTTTAAAGTGTTGAAAGCAAAGATGTCACTTTGAGGGCAATGGTGCGCCTGACGCAAGCCATGGTGTTTTCAATCACCTCATATGCATGTGAAACCTGGACAATGAATAAGGAAGAAGGAAGAAGAGTTGATGCACTTGAATTGTGGTGCTGGCAAAGAATATCGAATACATGGCGGACTGCCAGAAGAATGAACACATCTGTCTTGGAAGAAGTACAGCCAGAATGCTCCTTAGAAGTGAGGATGGAGAGACTTTGTCCCACATACTTTAGGCATGTTATCAGGAAGGACCAGTCCCTGGAGAAGGACATCATGCTTGGTATAGTCAGCAAAAAAAAGGAAGACCCTCAAAAGATGGACTAACCCAGTGGCTGCAACAATGGACTCAAACATAGCAATGGTTGTGAGGATAGCACAGAGTCGGACAGTGTTTCCCTCTGTTGTACATACGGTTGCTATGAGTAGTAAGCAACTTGACAGCACCCAACAAGTGTAGAATATACCAAATGAAACTAGCACTATAGCAGTCTCCTAAGATTGGTTTATAAAGATAAACAATTTAATAAAGATACAGCTTTCTGACTGAAGTGAAAAATACTTGATAAAAAAACACATTCTCCATTCTATTCTAAATTCAATCTTTTCTAATAATAACAGCTAATACTGATCAAGAATTAATCAAGAATTACTATGTGCTAAATACTTTTTATGCACATGATCCTCTTTAATCCTCACAACAATCCCATGACATGCCCACAGTATTATTATTGGATATTCACTTATTAAATATAAAGAAGCTGAGCTTTTGAGGTTAATTAATTTGCCCAAGCTGCTAAGAGCCAGGAATCAAACCCAAGTCTGTGTTCGTCCAAAGCTGGAGCCTCTAGTCTCTGAGCTCTATTGCCAAAAGACTGGAAGTGCAGGGGACAGGGCGTAAGCGTAGTTTGAAAAGCCTCAGAGAGAATTAAGGAGCCCTTGTTGCGTAATGGTTAAGCAGGAGGCTGCTAACTAAAAGGTTGGTGGTTTGAAACCTACCAGGGGCTCCACAGGGAAAAGTCCTGGCAATTTGCTTCTGTAAAGATTGACGGCCTAGGCAGCCCTATGGAGCAGTTCTACTCTGTCACATGTGGTCACTCTGAGTCAGAATGGACTGCACACAACAAAAATAACAGAGGTAATTCTAATACAAACCTATCCCTACATGCTGCTTTCTTTCTTTAATCGCATATTGATTCCTGATTAAATAAAAATAAAAGTAAATAATCCCCCATTTGTTCTTAAGTGGTTTTTATTTGCTAAGCTTTTAGAAATGAGTTATCTGATCCCAGCTCTGAAGGTACTGCATTTCTGATGAGGCAGGAGGAGCTGTGCATGTTCTTACGGGCACCATACTTTTCTTTAATAGGACAACACTTCAAATCTGAATGTGATTTTTCCTTTAAATGGATATTTTACAGTATCAAGAAGATGATATTAAGAATTTGGAATAAGTCTGCTACTTGTTCTGAGCTGCTAAAAATAAATGGAATACTATATATCAAAAACAAATCCTCATTCGGTTAAATTTCAAGTCTACCTATATCTTAATACTATGCAAATGACAGGCATTCAATAAATATCTGTTAAATGAATGTTTCCTTACATCCTTGCTATCTGTAACAGAGGGAAAAATGAAACTACATAAGAAACATGAGACTGTTAGAGCATTTGAAAAATTGAAGGCTTCTTACCCCAATTTACAAAAATCTACATAGGCCTCTCATGGGTTTCAATAAGAGATGTAAATGTGCAGGAATATACAAATTAAGTCCATCAATTAAAATGAAGTTGGAAAAATTCCCTAACAATGAGATTGACAACATGGTGGCAAAAAACAGAATCTTTTTTTTTGGGGAGGGGGGGTTCCACCATTTCCTTATTTTATAAACATTGCTGGCAAGGTGTTTGCCCTCTAATGTTAACACATGGTAATGGGAAAAGTCTAACAAACTGCTATAGGAAAAAAAGTACACATGTATATCCTTAGAGAGAGTAGACTGAAAAGAATTTGATGACCATGAGATTTTACTATGAACAGTAATTACCAGAGTATAACATACTGACTATAGTGACATCCTCCAGGATTATAACCTCTTTTGTCCCTATAACGAATGGCCCGAAATTGCTAATTTTTTGAGATTTTTAAGTCCATTTTCACTTTAGTTTCCTCTTTCACTGTGAGGCTATCAGCCATTAACACTTGACTGTTGCCAGAATGCTTCTCCTCTTTCTAACCTGTTGTTGGCTTGAGAAACCAGATAACCAGGTTATCGGAGAACCCATAAGGTGCCTGCTTGAGACTGAACCGTAGGGCCTGTTTTTCTGACCTTGGCTGGTTCCCTAGTACCTCCTTCTTTCACCCCTCCAGCACCAGGGATTTTGTTGGCTTTCTTCTCTTCCTTTGGCACTGCTACCAAGTACTTCTCTCACCTAGTTTTCTTTTCCCTAGGCTGGCTATTGAATACACTCTGCCCTTTCTTTTCCGTCTCCCAAGAAGAGTATAGGTCTTCCTTCTCTCTTTCATTGAGAGGATTTTACTGTTAATCGCTATGGGGAAATACAGAATAGATTGCAAACATGGGGGAAAAAGGCTTAGGAAAATTTAGTGTTTCATTGTGATTATGCTCCTTATCATTGTTTACCGACCCCCTTCTTGAATGATCCCAGAAGACTACATGCTCATTTGTCCTTTTGCGCTCACTATACTGTGAGATCCTTGAAGGAAGGTATTTTATTTTTATACTCCCCAAACCTAACAGCAACTGACGCATAGTAAACTTGCAATACATGCCTAACTATAAGCTTAATGATTAAAAATATCAACACACTGAATAAAGAAGTAACTTAATTAAAAAGTTGATTATTAATACATTCTAAATTTTTCAGTCCAAGGCCAACTAAATGAATTGCCTTAAAAAGCGAAATCAAGCTGAGATTGAGATAGTCTAATGAAAACACTGTATTTGTTTATGAAAAACTGTGTATAAAGGAGTTTTGTGTAAAAGGGATCATTTTTACAGCAATAACACATTTTATTTGTAATGACTAAAAAGAACTAGTTGTCAGTCTCATAGGAAAGCTAAAACTGAATCATTTGGCTCATTGTTTAGTTTTATTATGTTCTCCACTGTTATGGACTGAACTGTGTCCCTCCACATTGTGTATCAACTAGGCTAGGCCGTGATTCCCAGGATTGTGTCGTTGTCCACCATTTTGTCATCTGATGTGATTTTCCTTTGTGTTGTAAATCCTATCTCTATGATGTTAATGAGGTGGGATTATTGGCAGTTATGCTAATGAGGCAGAACTATGAGATTAGGTTGTATCTTAAAATCAATCTCTTTTTCGATATAAAAGAGAGAAGGGAGCAGAGAGACAGGGGACCTGATAACACACCAAGAAAGCAGTGCTACAAGCAGAGCACATCCTTTGGACCAGGGTCCCTGTGCCCGAGAAGCTCCTAGACCAGGGGAAGATTGATGAGAAGGACCCTCCTCCAGAGTCAACACAGAGAGAGCCTTCCCCTGGAGCTGGCGCCCTGAATTTGGACTTCTGGCCTACTAGACTGTGAGAGAATAAATTTCTCTTTGCTAAAGCCATCCACTTGTGGTATTTGTAAGCAGCACTAAATTACTGAGACATCCACTAAGAGCATTTGCAGCTGAATATGAATGCAATTAAAATAAGCCTCACATCAAATGAGAAATAATCAGAGATCTACTTTAAAATCTTACAACTGCTATCTTATAAGCCTCAAACGAAGTCTTTCAATTTTGTGACTAAAAATAACCAAAAGCAAATTCAGTGGCTTAGACTGGTATTAGCTGAGAAAGACGACATGGTTGAAATGTTTTCTTAAAAGTTCCTAAATTGTGTGCTTTAGGAATAGTAGAACCATCTCAGAGACATTTTAATTGGTTTCTAGTCTTCTCCTCCTCTCTTCTTCCTCAAGACAGAGAGTGCTCTTTCTCAACCAAGAAGCTTCCCTTTGTTTTGATTTATACCACTGGTCGGAATGATCCCAAAGCATCACACACAATACAACCCAATATATATATACATATATAATATACATAACACACAATATGCTTATGACTAAAAACAACAGGAGCAGAAAGCAAAGCTTTGGCACTTGTAACTTGAATATCATTTATATAAGTGAAGAATCTTTAAGAAGTCTGGGAAAATCCATTTTCTAAGTTGACTTACATATTAAATATAAAGCAGCAGTTACTGGTACTGGCATAAGGACAGATATAGACCAATGGAATAGAATTAACCATTCATCCAGAAATAAAACCAAACATCTACGGTCAATTGATTTTTGACAAGAGTGTCAAGTCCATTCAAAGGAGAAAGACAGCCTCTTCAACAAACAGTGCTCTTTCAGCAACTGGATAACAGTATGTAAAAGAATGAAGTTGGACAACTAACATATGTTTTATATATGTAAATATATGTTTAGAAGAAAATATAGGGGTAAATTTTCATGACCTTGGATTTGGTAATGGATTCACAGATACGACACCAAAGCACAAGCAACAAAAGAAAAAATAAACTGGACTTCTTCAAAATTAAAAATTTGTGTGCACTGAAGGACATTATGAAGAAAGTAAAAAGACAGCCTACAGAGGGGGAGAAAATATTTGCAAATTTCATAAAAGTATAGTCTCTAGAATATATAAAGAAGTCTTACAACTCAACAACAAAAACACAAACAACCCAACTTAAAAATGGGCAAAGGACTTCAACAGGCATTTCTTCAAAGAAGATATACAAATAGTCGAAGAGCATATGAAAAGATCTCAACATCATTACACATTCCAGTATCAAACCAGTTGTAGTCAGTTCCAACTCATAGCGACCCCACATGTGCAGAGTAGAACTGCACTCTGTATGGTTTTCAAGGCTGTAGCCTTTTGGAAGCAGATCACAAGCCTTTCTTCATAGGCACTTCAGGGTGGGTTCCAACTGCCAAACTTTCTGTTAACAGTCAAGTGCTTAACTCCGTGTGTCATCCAAGGACTCCCATTAGTCATTAGGGAAATGCAAATCAAAACCACAATCATACCACTTCATACCCACTTACTGTTGTTGTTCAATCCTGTTGAGTCAGTTACAACTCATGGCAACCGTATGCACAACTGCCTGGTCCTGTGCACCCTCAAAATCGTTCCTGTTTGAGCCTACTGATGCAGCCACTGTGACAATCCATCTTGGTGAGCGTCTTCCTCTTTTCTGATGACCCAATACTTTACCAAGCATAATATCCTTCTCCAGGGACTGGTCCCTCCTGATAACATGTCCAAAGTATATGAAACAAAGTCTCGCCATCCTCGCTTCTAAGGAGCATTCTGGCTGTACTTCTTCCAAGACAGAGTTGTTCATTCTTCTGGCAGTTCATAGTATATTCAATACTCTTCACCAACACCACAATTCAAAGGCATCAATTCTTCTTCAGTCTTCCTTATTCATTATCCAGCTTTCACATGCATATGAGGTGAATAAAAAAACCATGGCTTGGGTCAGGCTGACCTTAGTCCTCAAAGTGATATCTTTGCTTTTTAACACTTTAGAGGTCTTTTGTAGCAGATTTGCCCAACGCAATATGTCGTTTGATTTCTTGACTGCTGTTTCCATGGGTGTTGATTGTGGATCCAAGGAAAATGAAATCCTCGACAACGTCACTATTTTCTCCATTTATCATGATGTTGCTTACTGATCCAATTGTGAGGATTTCTGTTTTCATGTTGAGGTGCAATCCATACTGAAGGCTGCGGCTGCAGCCTTTGATTTTCAACAGTTAAGTGTTTCAAGTCCTTTTCGCTTTCAGCAAGCCAGGTTGTGTCATCTCCAAGCTGCAAGTTATTAGTCTTCCTCCAAACCTCATGCTGTGTTCTTCTTCATATAGTCCAGTTTCTTGGGTTGCTTGCTCAGCATACAGGCTGAATAAGTATGGTAAAAGGCTACAACCCTGACACACATCTTTCCTGATTTTAAACCACACAGTATCCTCTTGTTCTGTTTGAATGACTGCCTCTTGGTCTATGTACAGGTTCCTCATGAGCCCAATTAAGTATTCTGGAATTCCCATTCTTTGCAATGTTATCCATAATTTGTTATGATCTACATAGTCAAATGACTTTCCAGAGTCCATAAAACATAGGTAAACATCTTTCTGGTATTTTCTGCTTTCAACCAAGAGCCTTCTGACATCTGCAATGACATCCTTTATTTCACACCCTCTTCTGAATTCAGCTTGAATTTCTGGCAGCTCCCTGTGGATGTACTGCTACAATCGTTTCTGAATTGTCATCAGCAAAATGTTATGTGTATATTAATGATATTGTTCTGTAATTTCCACATTCTGTTGGATCACCTTTCTTTGGATCTGGCACAAATATGGATCTCTTCTAGTTGGTTGGCCAGGTAGTTGCTTTCCAAAATTCTTGGCATAGATATGTGAGCACTACCAGCACTGCATCCATTTGCCAAAATATCTCAACTGGTATTCCATCAATTCCTGGAGCCTTGTTGTTCTCCAATGCCCTCAGCGTAGCTTGAATTTCTTCCTTCAGTACCATCGGTTCTCGGTCATAGGCTTCTGCCTGAAATGTCTGAATGCTGACCAATTTTTTTTGGTACCGTGACACAATGTATTCCTTGCAGCTTCCACTGATGCTTCCTGCATTCACTAGGATGGCTATAATTTTTTTTTTTAAAGGGAAGTAACAACTGTTGGGGAGAAAGCAGAGAAATGGAAAACTTTGTACATTGTTGGTGGGAATACAAAATGATCTAGCCACTGTGGAAAATAGTTTGGCATTTCCTCAAAAAGTTAAACATCTCCTTTGCTCAAGTAGACACATAAAACTATGTGGACAGCTCCTGTTTGGAGGCAAAATAAGAAGGCATAGGAGGACAGGAGCTGGCTAAATGGATACAGGGAATACAGGGTGGAAAGGAGGAGTGTGCTGTCTCACTAGGGGGAGAGCAACTAGGAATATATAGCAAGGTGTATGTAAGTTTTTGTATGAGAGACTGACTTGATTTGTAAACTTTTACTTAAAGCACAATTAAGAAAAAAAATGTTAAACACAGAATTACCCAACATCTTAAGTCACAGGTGTGGCTTTAAGGAACAGAAATTGATTCTCTCACAGTTTAGGAGGCTTGCTGTTGTTGTTGTTAGGTGCTGTCAAGTCAGTCCCGACTCATAGCGACCCTATGCATAACAGAACGAGACACTGCCTGGTCCTGCGCCATCCTTACAATCGTTGTTATGCTTGAGCTCATTGTTGCAGTCACTGTGTCAATCCACCTCGTTGAGGGTCTTCCTGTTTTACGCTGACCCTGTACTCTGCCAAGCATGATGTCCTTCTCCAGGGACTGATCTCTCCTGACAACATGTCCAAAGTATGTAAGACGCAGTCTCATCATCCTTGCCTCTAAGGAGCATTCTGGCTGTACTTCCTCCAAGACAGATTTGTTTGTTCTTTTGGCAGTCCATGGTATATTCAATATTCTTTGCCAATACCACAATTCAAAGGCGTCAACTCTTCTTCAGTCTTCCTTATTCATTGTCTAGCTTTCACATGCATATGATGTGATTGAAAATACCATGGCTTGGGTCAGCCGCACCTTAGTCTTCAGGGTGACATCTTTGCTCTTCAACACTTTGAAGAGGTCCTTTGCAGCAGATTTGCCCAATGCAATGTGTCTTTTAATTTCTTGACTGCTGCTTCCATGGCTGTTGATTGTGGATGCAAGTAAAATGAAATCCTTGACAACTTCAATCTTTTCTCCATTTATCGTGATGTTGCTCATTGGACCAGTTGCGAAGATTTTTGTTTTCTTTATGTTGAGGTGTAATCTTTATTGAAGGCTGTGGTCTTTGATCTTCATTAGGAAGTGCTTCAGGTCCTCTTCACTTTCAGCAAGCAAGGTTGTGTCATCTGCATAATGCAGGTTGTTAATGAGTCTTCCTCCAATTCTGATGCCCCGTTCTTCTTCATATAGTCCAGCTTCTCAGATTATTTGCTCAGCATACAGATTAAATAGGTACGGTGAAAGAATACAACCCCGATGCACACCTTTCCTGACTTTAAACCAATCAGTATCCCCTTGTTCTGTCGGAACAACTGCCTCTTGATCTATGTAAAGGTTCCTCAAGAGCACAATTAAGTGTTCTGGAATTCCCATTCTTCACAGTGTTATCCATAGTTTGTTATGATCCACAGAGTCGAATGCCTTTGCATAGTCAATAAAACACAGGTAAACACCCTTCTGGTAGTCTCTGCTATCAGCCAGGATCCATCTGACATCAGCAATGATATCCCTGGTTCCACGTCCTCTTCTGAAACTGGTCTGAATTTCTGGCAGTTTCCTGTCGATACACTGCTGCAACTGTTTTTGAATGATCTTCAGCAAAATTTTGCTTGTGTGTGATATTAATGATATTGTTCTATAATTTCCACATTCGGTTGGATCACCTTTCTTGGGAATAGGCATAAATATGGATCTCTTCCAGTCCGCTGGCCAGGAAGCTGTCTTCCATATTTCTTGGCATAGATGAGTGAGCATCTCCAGCATTGCATCTGTTTGTTGAAACATCTCAATTGATATTCCACCAATTCCTGGAGCCTTGTTTTTCTCCAATGCCTTCAGAGCAGCTTGGACTACTTCCTTCAGTACCATTGGTTCCTGATCATATGCCACCTCTTGAAATGCTTGAATATCGACTAATTCTTTTTGGTATAATGACTCTGTGTATTCCTTCCATCTTCTTTTGATGCTTCCTGCATCGTTTAAGATTTTCCCCAGGGAATCCTTCACTATTGCAACTTGAGGCATGAATTTTTTCTTCAGTTCTTTCAGCTTGAGAAACTCCGAGCGTGTTCTTCCCTTTTGGTTTTCCATCTCCAGCTCTTTGCACATATCATTATAATACTTTGTCTTCTCGAGAGGCCCTTTGAAATCTTCTGTTCAATTCTTTTACTTCATCAATTCTTCCTTTTGCTTTAGCTGCTCGATGCTCAACAGCAAGTTTCAGAGTCTCCTCTGACATCCATCTTGGTCTTTTCTTTCTTTCCCGTCTTTTCAGCAACCTCTTTCTTTCTTCATGGATGATGTCCTTCCATAACTCATCTGGTCTTCAGTCACTAGTGTTCAATGCATCAAATCTGTTCTTCAGATGGTCTCTAAATTCAGGTGGGATATACTCAAGGTCATATTTTGGCTCTCCTGGACTTGCTCGGATTTTCTTCAGTTTCAGCTTGAACTTGCATATGAGGAATTGATGGTCTGTTCCACAGTCGGCCCCTGGCCTTGTTCTGACTGATGATATTGAGGTTTTCCATCGTCTCTTTCCACAGATGTAGTCAATTTGATTTCTGTGTGTTCCATCTGGCAAGGTCCATGTGTATAGTCGCCATTTATGTTGGTTGAAAACCTTACGAGGCTAGAAGTCTAAAATCAAGGTGCTGGCTCTAGGGGTAGGCTTTCTCTCTCTGCCCTGGGGGAAGGTCCTTGTGTCCTTTCAGCATCTGTAAGCATCAATCTTCCCCTGGTCTAGGAGATTCTCTGTGCAAGGACCCTGGGTCCAAAGGACATGCTTCTCTCCCAGCTCTTCTCTCTTGGTGGTAGGAGGTCCCTCTTCTCTGCTCGTTTCTCACTCCTTTTATCCCCTTTAACGGTGGTACATCCCACCCTTATCCTCACTAATATAACCTAATCATGCCTCATTAATATAAAGGACAACTCACTCCCAAATGGGACCATCACAACCGGCACAGAGGCTAGCAGTTACAAGACATACTTACATCAGATCACAAAATGGATGAATCATGGCCCAGTCAAGTTGACACAAATTTTTGGTGGACACATTTCAATTCATGACACCCAGAAATGAGTAATGGCCCAAAAGACCCAGCAATTCCAACCTTAGGTATATACCCAAAAGAAATGAAAACAATTACTTAAACAAATGCACATACATGCATATTCACAAGAGATGCTATTCACAACAGCCAGCTATTCACTGGAAACAGCCTGATGTCAATCAATGGAAGACTGGATAAACAAACTGTGGCATATACATACAATGAAATACTCATCCCTAAAAGGAATGAAGCACTAGTACATGCTACAATGATGATGAATCTCAAAAATATTACGCTAAGAAAAAAAAGGTCACAGATTGTATGATTTCATTTACATGAAATATCCAGACAGGTAAATCCCTAAAGACAGAAGGCAGATTGGTGGTTACTAGGGGCAGAGGGGAATGGGATGCATCAACTTCACTGGTATGGGTATCCTTTTGAGGTATCAAAATGTTTTGGAACTAGACAGAGGTGGTGGTTGCATGACACTGTGAATGTTATTAATGCCACTGAATGGTTCATTTTAAAATACTTAATTGTATTTATGTAAATTTCACCTCAATGAAGAGGAAGAAGACGGAGGAGGAAGAGAAGTAGTTAAGTTCTGAAAAGATCACAAAACCATGTGAAATGGGGCTGCTGCTTGGGTTTTCCAGCATAGACATATCTTCCACGATCCTCTATGTCCTTTCTCTTCTGAAGTAATTCCATACAACATCTTTCTCATTCATTTCTGACACTCCGTCTGTTCTTTATTTCTCTTATTCTCATTCCTTTCACTAAAAATCAATGTACATTCAGATCTAGCTTTCTCTCCAAACTCTGAGAATTAAGTACAAACATTATGTCCATCGTGCACTTGCACACTTGCTGCTGGGAGTGTAAATCTGTAATTCTCTTAGAAGAGGAAATGGGTGACTGGGAGATCAAAGGGGGAGAGAAGCTTACTTTTGATCATACATCTTTTGATCTGTGAATCATGTGTGTATGTTTACCTAGTTTAAAAAAAAATGAAATATAAGTTTACTTAAAATCCTACTACTGATTTCTCTAATCTTGCTTCATCAGTTATCCTTATCCTCTTCTACCTTCATCCTCTTCCTTGGCCTATTAATACACTAAAAAAAAATTTCCGTTTTATTAAAAACAGGTGAAGTAAAATTTTATAAAGTAGCTCCCAAAACTCTAGACTCTCTCTAGCTACTGCCTTTCTCCTCACACAAGTTTCTCCAAAGAATATCTAAGGAAGGTTAAAGAGCTAAGAAATTTAACATTTAAGATCTAATGGGGGAGAATGCTAAAGATCTTCATCTAATGATCTAGGTTAGATCTAAAATTTAATACTCTAGATTAGATCTGAAGCCCTGTGGCACAGTGGTTAAGAACCTGGCTGCTAACTAAAAGGTCAGCATTTGGAATCTACCAGCCACTCCTTGGAAACCTTATGGGACAGCTCTACTCTGTCCTATAGAGTCACTATGAGTCAGAATTGACTCAATGACAATTGGTTTGGATTAGATCTAAAAATCTAACGATACCAGAAATCTAAGTTCTCAAAGATGAAAATCTCGTACGCTGTTAGCAGTGAAAGAAAAGGAATTTTATTGAGGAATAATACATCTTGAGCTGGGCAGCACGATGTAAAAATACAAAGCCCTCCTCCGTTCAACTTCCTGGTGGTCCTTCGAAACAGGTATGAATAAAAAGGCATTAGCCAGCTCAGTAGCTGCACACCAGGTACCAAACACCTAATCTGTTGCTGTCGCACAGATACCAGGAAATGTATTAATTTGCTCAAGCAATGAAATTACATCTGGTACGGCAGCCGAAATTGGAGTCACCATGTAGTCAAGTTTATGATAATTCACAGTCATTCTCCAAGATGAATCCAGTTTCTGCACAGGCCAAATAAGCAAGTTGATGGGGATGTGGTGGGAATCACCACTCCTGCATCCTTCAAGACCTTGATGGTGCCGTAATCTCTACAATCCCTCCAGGAATGCAGTGTAACTTTTGGTTTACTATTTTCCTAGGTAGTAGTAGTTCTAAAGCATTCCACTGGGCTTTTTCTACTGTAATAGCCCTTACACCACATGTCAGGGATCCAATGAACGGGTTCTGCCAATTGCTGAGTATGTCTAGTCCAATTATGCGTCCTGGAACTAGGGAAATCACTACAGAATGGGCTTTGGGACCCACTGAACTCACTGTGAGTCAGACCTGAGGTAAGGCTCCATTAATAACCTGGCCTCCATAAGCCCCTGCTGTGGTGGGGCAGAATAACATTTTGGGTTTCCTGGAATTAGTGTCAGTTTGGAGCCAGTGCCTAGTAATCGAAGCACTCTGATTATTTCCTTCTCCCCAGTGAACAGTTACTCTAGTAAAAGGCCACAGATCTCTTTGCGGAAGGCTGGGAGAAAAAGTAACATATAAATTTTTGGCAGTGTAGTGGGGTCTTTTTCAAGGCGACCCGGCCTCCCCTTCATTCAAGGGGTTGTGGGTCTGTAAACTGGCTCAAGTCTGTGACTCTCTATTCTGGTGATTCGAGTTAGACTGTTGTTCACTTGACTTAAAATTCTTCCACTTGTACAGATCTACTAAATATTTAGTAGATTTCCCTTCTTTTTCACTCCTACGGACACCATAACTAAATAACCAATGTCATAAGTCCATACGAGTCAGACTATTCTGATTGCTGCTTTGACTCTGCTGTCCATTATGGTAACCATGCCCACCTTGTCTTTGGCGATAAGTGCTACCACTTGGCCCCATCACCACAGGGTCTAATCAGCCCCATTGTAGCTACATATCTTAATTTAGTTAGGGCAGTTCTCACTGTCAAATCTGATTTACGTAAAATAGCAATCACAGCAGTCTTCAAGGATGATGGGGTTCCCTTTCAAAATTTGTTCCTCACCGTTGTGGTGAAAAGTCTGTCCTCTGGGCACACCACGGGTGAGTCTGTGGGTCCAACCTGATAAATCCACCCTAATATGCCAATTTCCCTAAGCCTTTGGATACCTTCTTCTACAGTATACCAAGGCAGTTTGGCATTTTAACTTGATTTAGTGTAGGCCACCACGTAACTCATGCTTCAGCAACCCAACCAAATAAACCATTAGATCCCTTCTTAACCTCTCAAGCTGAAGCACTGAATGAAGAATCTGTGTTTAGAGGGCCCATATTAATAAACTCAGACTGATCCAACTTTATGTTCCTTGCACCATTATCCCACACCCTTAATAGCCATTCCCACACATATTCCCCAGGGTTTTGTTTGTATATATTAGAAAAATCAAGCAGTTCTTTTGGAGTGTAGCATACCTCCTCACAGGTCACACTGTGTATTTCACCTTCTGGGGCTTGCTGGGACTTAAGTCTAGTTATAAGTCTAGAAGCAAAAATGGGTGGTGGGGGTGGGTCTGGGGGACATTCAACAATGTCTTGTAAGGCATCTTCCTCAGGCAATGCCCCAGGTGATATCTCAAAGGTTCTTCAGACATAGATGGGGTAATCTCATCAGATGGGGGTAGGATAATGGTTTTACTGGAGAGGGTGGCTTAGCAGACAAAGATGGAGTAATCTCTTCAGTTGGGAATAAGAGGGCTGTTTCTGTTGGCAGGAGTGACTCAATGGAATTTAGGGGCTCGATGTTACCAGCTTCCTGATTATCTTCCCATATGTCCCAACCCCAAGTTTCAGGATCCTACGTTTTCCCAATCAATGTCTTCACTTTAACTTCAGACCCCATTTGAGGCTGGGAATTCAATTGGCATTATAATTCAGCCACTCTTACAATAAGACTCTGGATTTGGTTTTCAGCAATGTCAGCTCTGTTACTACAAGAAATAAGGCTTTCTTTCAGGGCACAAGTGGCAACTTTCAGGTCTTTTATGCAGCACTTGAGCCGTAACTCTGAAGTCCTGAGCTCATATCTTTCTTTTTTCACTTTGTCTAGTGAAAGTACATCAACCAACCAGCTTTCTTAAGTTTCTCATTCTGACAAAATTGTAGAAAAGTATCAAATATGCAATCACCCAGAGCCTTGCCTCTCACAAATATATATCCATTGGTGGTGGTATTTTATGTATTTCTATTGCCACTTCACACTATGGATTAGTAGTGCTCTCTTTACTACCAAAAGCAGAGTCATGAGTGCCTTTAATACTAGCCAGACTTGAGAACCAATTCACAACACTCATCCTTATGATTCTGTTCCTCTAGACCCACTCTCAGTATCAAATATCTTAGACTGAGCTCTCTAGAGGTGCAAAACCAGTAAAGTTTCTTTATATATACAAGTATATATAAAGAAACTCCAAATCTGTTGCCACTGATTTGATTATGACTCATAGTGATCCTATAGGACACAGTAGAACTGCCCCATAGGGTTTCCAAAGAGTGGCTGGTGAATTCGAACTGCCGACTTTTTGGTTAGCAGTCAAGCTCTTAACCACTGTGCCACCAGGGCTCCACAAATATACAGAGATTTATCTCAAGAAAATGGCTCATGCAGTTATGGAGGTTGGCAAGTCCCAAATCTGTGGGTCAAGGGTCTTTTCCTGGATCACGTGGTTGCACAGGCTGATGAACTCCAAATTGGCAGGTCAAATGGAAGGCTACTGGCTCGTGGGGTCACAGGAGCTGGTGAATCCCAAAATCTGCAGGTCATGTGGCAGGCTGCTGGCTCACGTCCCAAGAACCAGAGGTCAGAGGATGACAGGTTAGATGCAGGATTCAGAGCATGTGACCTTTGGCAGAACATCCATATATACTGGATGCAGGCTACACCCCCAAGGAAAGTCCCTTTTCAACTGATTGGTTGCTTACATCAGATGACAAAACGGAGTATGACTACATCAGATCACAAAATAGATGATGATTACATCATTACATCTGCCAAATTACATCATTACATAATCACCAAACCACTAAGATTCATGGCCCAGCCACGCTGACACACAACCTTAACCATCACACCTTGCTTTTGGCATTTTGCTTTCCATAAGTCATAAAGGTTTATTTAAATATGAAAGGATTTTCAGTGATGAGGGAGTCTGAGAGAATATTCAATAACACAAAGATGCCACCTTGAGTACTAACGTGTGCTTGACCAAAGCCGTGGTATTTTCAATTGCTTCATACACTTTTTTTTTTTTCATACACACATGAAAACTGCACACTGAATAAGGAAGAATGAAGAATTGATGCATTTGAATTATGGTGTTGGCGAAGACTACTAAATATACCATGGGCTGCCAGAAGAATGAACAAATTTGTCTTGGAAGTAGTACAGCCAGAATGTTCCTTAGAAGCTAGTACAGAAAGACTTCATCTCGCCTACCTTGGACATACTATCAGGAGGGACCAATCCCTGGAGAAGGACATCATGCTTGGTAAACTACAGGGTCAACAAAAAAGAGGAAGACCCTTAACAAGATGGATTGATACAGTGGCTGCAACAATGAGCTCAAACATAGGAATGATCGTGAGGATGGCACAGGAGCAGGGAGTGTTTCGTTCTGTTGTGCGTGAGGTCACTGAGTTGGAACCAACTTGACAGCTCCTAACAACAACCATCTTTAGGGAAGCTGACTGCCACATTTTTATCCCATGGAGTGGCTGGTGGAGGGGGGGCTAGCTGAGTGCTTAACCACTGTACCACCAAGGCTCCTAGATACAAACAGCTATATAAAAATTCTTCCTAAATCTTCTTACGTATGTCCTAAGGGTAAGCTGCGCTCTTCACAGTCTTCCTTACCTTAACAATGGTGCTGTTTTAGTTTGACATTTCAGTATTCTAGGAATATCTTTCGTTCAATTTCCTGTGGCAACAGCCATTTCATTGGACTCCTTGTTTCCAGTTTTACCCCCCTTAATCCTCTTCCACAAGGCTCAGAGTAGTTTCTAAAATGCAAATCTAATGCTTTTCCATTGGTAGAAACACCCTCTATCTCATCCCTCATAGGATAAAGCTTAAACCCTTTCACATTTCATGCAAAAATCATCCTAATCTGGCCCCAGCACAGTCTCCAGCTTCATCTCTCAGCACTTCTTTCCTCCTCCTTACCATGAAACCTAATCACCTGGTCACATTTCAAAGCCTTTTTGTATGCCATTGCCTTTGGCTAGAGCACTCCTCCCTTTCTTCTCTGCCTAGGCTAATTCTCATTTATCAAGACTGACCCAAGCCCAGTCTCATTTCAGTGCGCCTTGTCTCTACTTACATAGCACCTTTGTATACTACTCTCTGTACACTGCTCTCATAATGCTCAATACACTACCATAATTGTCTCTTTCCCTCTTCAGTCTGAACAGACTGTATCTCTAGCACCTACCACAGTGCATAGCCCATACCAGTTGCCATCAACTCAACTCTGAGTCATGTGTGTCAGTGTAGAACTACGCTCTACAGGGTTCAGTGGCTGACTTTTCGTTAGTAGATCACCAAGGCTTTCTTCCAAGGTGCTTCTGGGTGGACCCAAACCTCCAGTCTTGTTTAGCAGCAAGAGCATTAAGGCAAGCATAGGTTCAAATACTAGCCCTGCCATTTACTTATCTTTGGGAAGTCACTAAATCCTGAGTTTCCACTCTATGTAAGGTATTTGTAAAGAGAAATGACTTAATTATATGAAAACGGTTGTGAATTGGTAAACAATTTATATTTAATAAATATTAAAGATTCTGATATTGCCTGGATTTGAAACCCAGCTCTACCACTTAACTAGCTGAGTGGCCTTGGGCATGTTAGCTTATCCTCTCTTTGCCTCAGGTGCCTATTCATAAATCATCTCACAGCACTACTGTAAGGAGAAGTTAAAACCAAAAAAAACCAAACCCATTGCCATTGAGTCAATTCCTACTCATAACGACTGAACTGGACAGAGTAGAACTGCCTCATAGGGTTCTTCCACGGAGCAGCTGATGGATTCGGACTGCCAACCTTTTGGTTAACATAGGTAAAACACTTAGATGGGCATCGAACACATAGTAAACATTGTATGAATATTATATAAATGTTTATTATATTACAGAACACTCAAGGTCTGAATATACATGACTAGGAACCATAATTTAGTTCCTTCAATTACTGAGTCACTTAAATTTAAGTATTACCTTAAGCCTCAGGTTTCTTATTGATAAAATAAAATGGAACTAAAGAGGTTCAAAAATTGGTACCGATAACATAAACAGAACACAAAATAAACATGAAATAATGTATTATTGTCTCACTCTCTATATTGATGTTTAACATATTTTGAGTATTGAAATAAAAAACTCCTGCAAGTTTTCTACCCTTTATGACTATAAATGTTAGATAGTTTTAATGGAGAATTAGACCCCTTGGTTCATATTTTCTACTGTATAATCACACAGACTTGGAACTGGAAAAGGACCTTTGAGATAAAAGTCCAATCCTGTTATTTCTTATATAAGTAAACTGAGGTAAATTTGGCATGGGCTTTTAGGGTCGTACTGAGAAGCTCTGGGGAATGAGCATTGCAGACAGAGGGAACAGCTTGTTTGAAAGCACTAAAGCAGGGGTCCAGAGCTTATTCTACAAGTCCAAGGTGTTTTGGAACCAGTATTAGGAGCTAATGCTGGAAAATACTTTTTAACTATTCAACCTTTAATGTCAGTAATTTCTGAGGTAAAAAAAAAAATTTCTGAGGTAGGTACAAGTTACTCCACCTGTAGCTTTGAAGCAAGGCAGATCCAGGTTTGAATCTCCACTTTGTTACATTAGCAAAATTTTGAGTCTCAGGTTAGGGCAAGAGAGTTGTGAATAATGACTAAGTGAGCTAATGCTTGTAGAGTTCATAATGGGGGTGCCTGGCAGATTGAAAGCACTGTATTCAAAAGTTGGTTCTTTCTGACCTCTTCTATTGTATGAATAAAAATAAAATGTGTTATATAATGAAACACTGTCTTTCATATAATTATGTGCTTGCTAACTTGTTGAACTTTATTTTAAAAATAGAAAGCCAGAGTAACTGCTGAGATGATAAAGTGTCTTCATCCCTGCCCTTCCTCACCATCAAATGTCCTTCACAATTTGAAGTGTCATGTCACCAGTATTAAAATGCTATTTGAAGATCACTGAAGCTCAGAATTCCAATTCAACAAGAAGTCGGGAAAGTTTTTACTGAAATGAACGAAAAAAACTGGAAGGGCCTATTTCAGTTGGTTCTTATAGTGCAGTCTAGCTCGATGAATTTACAGTGAAAATTTTTTTTTTTTTTCCTGGCACTGTGTATA
Organism: Elephas maximus indicus; assembly: GCF_024166365.1. Taxonomy (NCBI): domain Eukaryota; kingdom Metazoa; phylum Chordata; class Mammalia; order Proboscidea; family Elephantidae; genus Elephas; species Elephas maximus. The sequence goes on from NC_064824.1 coordinate 100,253,979, forward strand.
AAGGCGTATGGGCAAGGGACTTCAGCTCTATTATTATGACCCAGAAATCTTTGAAAGTGTTTGGGAGATTATCTTTTTCCTGGCACTAAAAAGACATCTGTCAATATCCATTATTTACGCTTGAAACTAAAGTCTGCCGTTTTTGTTTTAAAAGACGTGAGATGCCTGGCGTAAAATCAACTGCAAGAAAAGCCCAGCTCTACACGGAAAAAGAGCTCTTTTCAATATCCTCTCCTCTCGCTCACATCACAGATGGCGACCGAGGGTTAAGGTTTAACGTCCAGACATCGAAGCTGCTCATCGCTCAAGGGTGGAGCTCCAGATGGATGCCGTCCGGCGGAGGATGAGCGGCTGCCAATCTTCCGGGGTGCAGCCAGGTGAACCCGGAGGCCACAGCCCATCATTGCTCCCACCCACACTTGGGAAACGACCCACTTCCCCACCGCGACGCGGGGAAGGATTCAGCTCTTCCGTACCCTGCCTCCTGCCTCAGTCTCCGCGCGTGACCTCCGAGGAGCAGAGCGGTGCGGGACAGGGAGGGTCCTCGGCCCTCAAGGGAAGTTGGCAAGGGCAAGTTCGGGTCGTGCGCTAGAAAACTACTCACGGGAGTGACTCCAGCTCCTCCGTCCTCTGCCTGCGCTGCCTCAGGAAGAAGTTCCTAAAGCGGCGGCAGCTTGAGAGCAGCAGCCGCAGCTGCCGCCGCCGCTGCCGCCGCTGCCAGTAACCGCCCGGGCGCGGCAGGGGCTGGCGGGTGACTTCACAACATCATCATTCAGCGACTTGGGTTCTGCAGCGACGCCCTGTCAATAGCACCCCCCACACAATTAGGGAAACGTTAATGGGACCCATTCTCCCAGCAGCCTCCACGGCGCCAGCACACGGCCTGCCGGGAATTGTAGTCTCCTGTCCGCCCCGCCCCCTCACCGCCCGGAGTAGTTTCGTCCGCCCCTCTACCCCGCTCCCCGGCTCGAGGGCCCCGCCCCCTCGTGGCCGGACTCTGAGGTGGGAGGCGGGGCCGCGACCCGGGGCCGGGGTGGGGCGAATCCCGTCCCCGCGGGTTGCCTGGGGCAGGGGCAGAGTTCCAGGCCGACGGCCCCTGTCGCTGTCGTGCCCGACCTCCTGCGCCCCCAGGCTCACGAGGGAACGGGCCTCGGACACTAGCCTGGCCCCTCCGCGGGCCGGGATTCCAGGTTCCTGGGGTCCCGCGACCACCCCGGCCCCGCGCCGCAGGCCTCCTGAAGAGAGTCGCTGGCTGTGGTCGCCGCCAGGGTAATGAGGGGAGGCCGATTCGGGGCGGGGAAGGTCCGGAGGCCGGTCGGGGAAGGGAGGGAGCGCGGCTCGGTCCGCACGCGTCCCGAGCAGCCCGAGGCCAGAATTCGCCGCCCCGCCTCGAGCCCGAGGCCGGGTGGCCGCGGAGCCCAGCCAGCAGTCCCGCCCCGCGGGGCGAACGCCCCTGCGCCCCGCGCATCTCCGGATCTGCCGGGAGCCCCGTCGGCCACCCCCAAGCCCGGCCGGGTGGTGGTGGCACCTGCGTGCCGGGTGGGCGGTGCCTGCGAGGGTCGCCTGCGCCAGGTGCGCGGGCCGGAGCGGCCGGTGGCGCCTGTGCCCCCAGCTCTAACCTTTGGCGGCGCTCGTGGCCTGGCGGAGTTCCCAAGCAGAAGAAACTTCCTGGCCCTGGCTCTGTATCTCTTGCCACCGTCTGTGAGTTCGCAGCAGCGTCCTCCAAAAGCCGGACTAGAAAGGAACCTTCTTACAAAATTAGACGCTCAAGCGTCATTCTGTTTTCGGTATTTAGCCTTAGCTTTGCCTTTTCTCCCTCGTGGGTTTGTGTCAAGTACCTTTTTCCTCAAAACTTGATCAGGATTTGTCACACAGCGCCAGGCACCCTGTAGGCGCTCAGTAAATACTTGTTGAAAGCGTGAGTCACGATACCAAGTTTGAAAATTTTTACCGAGCTGTGTGTCGCTATAGTTTTTGTTGATTTTACGGGTTCCCAAGATCACTTTGGAAGTTACTGCAATTTTAAAGTTCAACGAAGGGGATTAAATAGTTATTTTGCATTTCTATAACAATGGTCTCTTTCGTATGCTTAAATTAACTCAAAACCCGACTTTTGTAAATAGATGCACCGTTTGGTGTCCACAGAATGTGTTAACCTATGGGATTAAAGCCTTCGGACAAACCATTCCGTTATGGGACAAATTAAATTGGCTTGTCATAATTAGCTTTTTAGATACAAGGGCAAGGGACCACACTGATGTACTTGTGAACACATGTAGAAATACAGATCTGTTAGGTATGATTTTTTTGAAAAGGATTTATATTCGTACATAGTGCGAGAGCTTGAAGGAGAAAAATGACAGCAAGCCCCTGTGCAGCACTGTATTAACAGGCATAGCTGCTGCCTTGACCTCAAAACGTCTTGTGAAATTATCCCTTAATCATTTTGGCGTATTGAGTGCAAAAACCTCTGGGATTAAACCATCCCATTGGAACAAGCCCTTTAGTACAAACAAGCCTCACAGATTGTGTCTGTTTCTTGTGCGTTTTCCTAATGTAATGGAGTTTGAAGTTTTTTTTTTTTCTGTGAGGAAGAACTTACCAAGTGAGAAAAAGCAAGATACAAAACTGTGATAACCAGAAAATTCAGTTAATAGTGACATCCCTAACCTGTGTGTTGGTGGGAAGGTAAGCTACAAGAGGGCAGGGCCTCAGTCTGTCCTGATCACAAGCGGGGGGCCCCCAGTGTGCAGCACAGTGCCTGGTCCATGCTAGGTGCTCAGTAAACACCTGTGGAATGAATACAGATAGCAATGTAATGACTTTCTGTGGGTGTATAGATTACTAGAATTTTACCAGATCGAAAGATATGAATATTTTTATGGTTATTGAAACATTGCCAACTTGCTCACCAAATGAATTTTACCATTTTGCACTGCCACTCATAATATTTGAGTGTATCTTTCAGGACCTCCTGTCAAGCTCTTCTATTGATACAATGTTTAGTCTTTAGGAGCACTTTGAAGTGGTTTTCATTTGATCTCAACCACCCTGGGAGAGGGACAGGGCAAATATTATTTTTCCCCTTTTTGTAGCACTGCAGACCCCAGTACCTTAAATTGATGATAATGAATGGCAAATGACAGAATACTCAACCTTTCAGGTCCCTCGTCATCCCATTTTCTACCTCTGATTTGTAGTGAACATCCTGAATACACATCTTTCCTCAGAAAAAAAATTGGATATTGCTCTATAATTAATATCTATCGTTTATAAAATTTTTTTCTTTTTTGTTTTACTCACATATTTGCAGATACCATGATCAAATTTGGAGAGTTTATTAAAATAAAATAATGAAGCACAGTTTAGATGAATGAGGTGATATTGGTTAAGTGGAAGAGAACATCCAGCTCTAGCAAATTTAGAACATTGCCACCCTTTCTGTTAGGAAAGATATGGAAACTTCTGGTGGTGTTTTTGGTTTCTGAAGCAATATAGAAGCATCTGAAGAAATTACAGTTTTAAACCTTTTGAGATTATTACTCTATTAAAAAAAGGTGAACATGAGTTATTTTGCATATCTGTTAACAAATTCCAAGAATAGAATTGAGAATTTGAATTATAACATGAAAAATATTCAGCATACAGAATATTTCTTCACATGAAAACAAAAAAAGTTGCATTTATCATTTTTCTAAACATGATATGATGTGTTTCCAAATTTGCTGGTCAGAGATTCCAAATAATTTAAAAGATAATTAATCAGACCAGGGAGCTTTGGAACTTCTTGAAGTTTACTTTATAGGTAGAACCCCTGGAAGTCTTGAGGTACACTTACAAGTGATACCATTTGTATCAAATTGGGTCGAACATTGCTTTCCTATATTCCTTTCACATTTGCCTAGGGTTCTTTTAAAATAGTAGTACAGACAAGATGGGGAAGGAGAAATGCAAGTATATTGAGACTTTGGAAGCATTCAAAGCCTCCCTTCAACTTCACGCTGCTCTTCTGTTATGTTGTCAGATCCAAATAGTGTTCAGTTAACAGAAATGCTCTTTGAAAACACTTAGCAGGAATTGTGTCAGTCCTTGTGTCAAGGGATAGCTGCCTAAATATCAAGTGGGTAAGTGGGGCAAATGGTTAACACGCTCAGCTGCTAACCTGAAAATTGGCGGTTTGAGTTCACCCAGAGGCACCTTGGAGGAAAGGCCTGGTGATCTACTTTCAAAAAATCAGCCATTGAAAATTGTATGGAGCACAGTTCTGCTCTGACACACATGGGCTCACCCTGAGTCAGCAACAGGTTGTTTATGGCAAATAGTTCTTCAAGAAACTTTTATGTAAATCTGAGCATTATTTTGATTTTGTTTTTTAGAGGGGGTATTTCTGCATCTGGAAAGGAAAATAAAACAAAAATCTACTGTGGAATAGGTGTATTTTTGTCACTTTCTATGAACTAAAGCGATTCAATGTCTCTTTTGGTAAGTTTTTTGTTAACATGGATCTAATTTTGTGTCATTAGAGTAGTTAAATATTAGTGCAGAATCATACAAAAGGCATGTTCTGATTGGATATTCTTATGAGTTGTTTTGACCTCAATGACTTCTGGCCTTGAGAAGTAAATTAAACTCTTATTGAGATGTCTCTTTCAAAAAGAGCTTCTCCTCTACCTTTCTGACATACTCATTATTCTTTTCCTTTATCCCTTTTTTCTCAGACATGTGATGTACCTAGATATGCCTCCCCCATCCAGTTAGCTATGCCTTCTTCTTTAAATCTTCCAAAAATTCCTTTTACAAATCTTCGTCTGAGTAAAGGCAAGCAAAATTGTGTTAAAAATAAGCCCCTTAACTTAACAACCACCAAAAAACATTTGAATCAATGTGTAATAAGATGTATAGATGCCAGCTTGTTTGCTGTTTACATTATATCCATGGTGTTCACTTTAAATCAAATAAAAATTCGGGGTAAATGTTGCAAAGAATTGATAAATACCAAATATGTAGGTAACATAACTCGTAGTTATTTTCAATTAAAAAGCAGCAATAAGTATCTTTAGCTATTTCAAAAACTGTTTTATTGTGAATGTTACCCTAGATAAACCAGTAAAACTTTGCAAAGGAGTCTGTTCTACAGCTGCCTTGACATTGTTAGCTTCTGTCCTTCAGGGTGAGTTTTATGTAAAACAATAGAAATATATACCAAATTATTGTGGTAGACTGATAACGTATACAAGTTGTGAGAGTCCAACTTAAACTATCAGTGATAGAGACTGAGAAAGTGAGAAGTTTGATTAGTGAGAAATTTTGGCATATTTTAAAAGAAAAGTTTGACTTCTAAGTAACTGACCATAAAGGGTTGTCAGGTAGGCATATTGATGGACTTACTTTAAGAGACTCGTTTGATATTAGTACATTAATGTTCATATAAAAATGACTGTTCATGAGATACTTGAAAATAATTTATTATAAAAGTTCTTTCATAGAATTTGTTTATACTTTTGACATCCGTTTTCTTCCTAAATAGTATAAGGCAAGCTTGGCTCTACTACTTGAAGATGTGATAAATCACATGTAAATGTTACATTTGTATATTGGCAATATGCTATAATAGGACCACGGGTCATAGTGCAGGAAATTTTAAGTTGTGGTCATGGAAATATGTCTCTTTCTTTTAATTTGCTTTGAGTTGGAGTTAGAAATGTTTATCACCTTAAGAAACAAAATTGGTTCCAAATATACTCAATATGTGGTTTAATGTAGACAAAAATGGTTCCTACACTTAAGAAGAAAAAAATCTGAGAATCAAAATAAAAATGATTATAATGAGTACAAGCAAAATATTTGTTAAATATTCAGAAGAAAACTTCACAGATGATGAGAGAGTTAAAAATTAACATGAGCAGTAAAAATGAATTGATGTGACTTGTAAAGAAGAGAGGGCAAGGATCAGAGATAGCACCAAGTAAAACTATTAACGGATGAGAAGTTTGTCTTCTGCACACGCAGCCCCTTCTCCCTTCTGCCCCATGTGGAGTACCTCCACTGCATGGATTCTGGCTTCAGTTCTAGGTACCTGTATGCTGCCCTTTCTCTCTGTTCCCGACCCCAGTTAACAGATCTTTTTGTATCCATGCACCACCCATATTTACCTTGTGACTTATTCTTCACTTACTTAGTGCATTTCTAAATTCCCAGGATTGTTTTTGTACTTCACGAACACGAGTTGAATCACTCAGACCTGAAAAACAGTCTGAAACCAGTATCCATCAATACTTGGTAAGAAAATGGTTCACTACAATTACTGTTCCTCCTTTGCCTTCTGCAATACCATTCACTCCTGTTTCTCCTAATCTCTTTTTCTGTATAGTGTCATTTACTGTTCTTCTTTCTGTACTCCTGCTGTTCACTAAGATTCTGCAATTGGCCTCTTCTTTTCTGCCTAAATCAGCTCTCCCTAAGTAGTTTCACCTATTCCTATGGCTTTAGTTGCACAAATTTCAGATCGTCCTGTAGCTTTCCCAGGTTTCCTTCTGGCTATGCAGGAGCCCTGGGAGCAAGCCGGATTGATGATTATCAAATTTTACTTGTATCCTCAGACTCCTTCCTGGGCACCAGACATGTCTGGAATACCTCTCATTTGGATTTTTCAAAGGCATTTCCATTCAGTTTGATTAAAACTTAAATCTTCTTTTAAATCTCACCAGCCCATTGTATTCATGCTGTAGGTAATGAAAACTCATCTACTAAAAAAAAAAAAAAAAAAACTAAGTCACCCCAAATATACATTTGGGAGCTACCCTCACTCTGCTTCTGCCTCTACATTTAGCTATACACCAAGACTTATGAGTCTGTCTCTGAAATGCCCTTAAGTCCATGTCTTCCTTCACATGACCCTGCTACAACTCAAGCCTCATCATCTCTCACCTGGACTTCTGCAGGTAGATTTATTGCCTCTAATCTTCTAAACACACTGCAGCCTTTCCCTACCACTCAGATCAGTTTTCATCCCTGCTATCAGTATAAGTCTGGTTACGTCCCTTTCCAACTTCAAAACTTCCATTGGCTTCCTAAAGCCTGTGGGATAAAGTCTGAACTTCTTGGCATGGTATATTGTTGTCAGTTGCCGTCAAATTGTGTGGAATCTAACTTTTGAGCTTCATTTCTCGCCACTGACCCTGGGCACATAATATTCTGTCTTGCTTGAAATACTTTTCTCCTTCTGTCTCGTAAATTCTTCTTCACCCATAATGAGTTGGCTTGCATATCACATCTCTGAAGCCTTTCCTCTTGCAGCTTTTATTTCATTATGCTCCCACTTACCTTAGACATTCCTGTAAAAGGGCAGTTACCGTATTATCTCACAATGGTGTATATGTCTTTCCACTATAACGTGATCCTAATGAAAGCAGGCATCCTGCCTTATTCATCTTTATCTCCTTTGGGCAATCTCTGATACATAGTCATTATTAAATAATTTTTAAAGGAACATGCTTAGGAATCTATTTCTTTCTCTAGGATATTCCTGCCCCCACCCCTTAATCCTTGCTTTATACTACAAAATGGAGCCTGCCTTGAAAATGCTTATTTGCTATAAAATAAACCCAATTAATCCTGTATGTAACTTATCCTGGTTCTGCCTTCAGTTGTCTTTATATGTGTCATTTTAGTTTTCATTCACTAATACTCTGGAGTCTTCTAGTCATCTGTCCTTCTGTATGATAGGATGTAGTATCCAACCCTAGTTTTCATTCAAGTACTACGCTTCAGGTTGAGGTAGCATTCAGAGACACGTTTGTTGTTGTCCCTGTGCTGTTAGCAAGAGAGAGGCCTAGAACTTGAGAAACTTCTGTAGGTGCTATGTGAATCTTTCAAACCTCCATGTTAGAGCCATTTTATATTTTAAGCAGCTAAATTTCCCACCTCTGTCTGTCATTGGAATTAGACTAGAATCTTAAATGTGGGAAGCAAAATTATAACCTGTCTGAAGTCTCTTGTGGAGAAATAAATCGGAGATGTTGTATAATGTAAGTTGACACCAGGCTGGAGACTGGCTTCCGGTGAGTGGAGAAACTTTCCTTGGCTCTCCCTGAGCCATGCTTAATAACACCATTTGTTGTCTTTTATTTGGACAACTTGTAGTTCTCCATTGGCCTGGACCCTATAGACAGGATTAAATTTTGTATTAAAGTGTCATCCTTGGAGGACATTTCTGGCTTTCAAATGATTTGTGTCTCCTATGACTTTTGAGGAGCCCTGGTGGCACAGTGGCTAAAAACTTGAAGGAGCCCTGGTAGCACTTGGCTGCTGACCAAAAGGTTAGTGGTTCAAACCCACCAGGCCCTGTACAGGAGAAAGCAGTCTGCTTCCATTAAAGATATTCGGAAAAGCCTCGGGAACCCCATGGGGCATTTCTACCCTGTCCTGTAGGGTCGCTATGAGTCAGAATAGACTCTACGGCAGTGGGTTAAAGGGTTATAACTTTGGAAACCCCTCTAACTGCAGAAAAGCCCATTTTCTATAATTAACCTTTATAGACTGCAATGCTTGAGTTCAGCTGCTGCCTTTAAATAATATATTTTTGGCATTGTGGTAATTCCCTAAAGGCCATCTAGTCCTATTTCCAACCCATGCAGGAATGTTCTCTACAATATTTCTGAGGGTTGTAGAGCTCAAATAGGAGAAAGAGCTCTGTCACAGCAAATAATAGTGTAGAAGGGTATTTTTCACCACAAGTTAAAGCCCAACCGGATCTCTCCAAAAGCACTTCACACGGTGCCATTTACTGCCTTGGTTATGGAACCAGGATTCAATTTCTGTTCCTCAGACTCTCAGGATCAGAAACTGGATTTTGTCAGCAAACTCAAAGTGAATCCATGTCTCAGCACAAGATCCATATTAACCAAGCTCATTAGAGTGATACATAAACCCACAGTGTTATAGATACAGTTTTCTTAAAGTGCATCATGAATCCATTCTTTCCTTACAGTAAAGTTCCATGGGAAACCAAATCCTTATTAGAAGCAGTTTAATTTATAATGAAGAACTAATGCCAGGTAACAAAGTACTTGAAACTCGCATCATGGTACTTTTCTTTTTTTGTAAGCAGACCTTTGTGGGCATCAAATGACCACCTACTTGCTGATCATGAAATCAAAACAGAGGAATACAAATAAATTAAAGTTTAAAGACATATATCTGGGAAGGCCTCATGGGTATTTCTCCACCCAGGGGGTGTTCTCTTCAACCAAGCTACAAAAGTTAAAGCTTCAAAGGTTAGGTTCCCTCTCCATGGACAGTGTGTGGCCAGTGTTCTTCTTTCCATCTCTTAAAACATTCTTTAAGCCTGAGTTTGTCTGAAGACTACCTGTTCTAAAGAAACTAAGTTGATGTACTTAGATTTTTCTTTTCTTTCTTCATTGGGGTTATATCCAATTGTATAATTACTTTTTATAATCTTTCATCACTCTTGAACAAAATTCTCCTTCAGGATCTTTACCAGGGGCTCAAGATTACTATCTTAAAAGTTTATGGAACATGTAATCTTTCCTTCACTGTTTAAAACTCCATCTCTTTCTCCTAATTAAAAGTGATCAAGGATGTGAAAAGTAATTAGCACAATTCCTAGCACATAGTAATGTAATTTTTTCCCGCTCTTCCTTCTCCCCACCTTGGAGGCAGTAACAAGATTCCTGCCACCTGTTGGTGCCTGTAAAAGCTCCTAAGTGCCCTTTGGGGCACTGGTGTCCTTTGTGAGCTCTTCATGGCTATCATATTCCCAGTGGTTTAGGCCTCTTCTTTCTCGTGTGTGTGTCTTAATTCATTGCCACTATATTCTTGTTAGTATTTTCCTGCACCTTAACATTTTTAGAATCCTCTTTCTTTCTGACCTCCCTTCTGATTTATTTCATCTTGTGGAAAATTTCTTCAGCAATTTTAATATGCTGCAGCGTATTGTTCCTTAAATTTTAACACCTCCATAAGCAGAGCAGGTACCTTGTATGTGTAATGGATATAGCTGGCAACTACTTTAACCAAGAGCACAAGCATAGAGTATTCCTCACAGATCCCTGAAGCTCTTTCCTTGATATATTTATCACATACCCTGATGAATTTTACCAGCCATTCTGAGCTCCTCCTAAATATGCTTACTGGAAATTGCACTGGGAAGTCTTCCTTGTTACCTATAAATCTGCTTTTCTTGTCCTTTTCCCCTTTATGGGCTAATAACTTTCTAACATCAATCATTAACAATAAACTCCTTTTGGATCTTAAAACAGTCTTGGAAGCTATCTTTTAATGCCTTTCTAATGAGCATGTATGTGTTTGAAAATACAGTATCAGTATTGTGTATGGGGCAGGATGGGGGACAAAATTGGGGAACCAAAAAAGTTTATACCTATCTTGTATTCATCTTTTAAAAAACTGCAGGTTGATGAGCCAACCCTCTCCCAGTTACCTCTGTCTGCTGGAGCCAGTGAAGTGATAAATTCCACTAATGTTTCTCACTATGAACTTCAAGTGGAAATAGGTAATCATCCTGGAATTAACATAAATTGGACCTTCATTATTAGAAATTGATGACAAAAAGATCATTTTATAAGCAGGTATATTTTTCTTGTCACCTGCAGCATAAAACTAAATGTTAACTGTGTCAGTCAAATGGACCCATTAATTTGTGTCTGTCCTAAAATAGTAGCCTAGATGTTTCTCAAGATTACTGTCTCAAATTTTTACTTTCCCAAGAAGTATTTTAGAGAAGGAAGATACTAAATAATCTATAAATATTCGTTATCTGTAGGGTGTTTTTTTGTGTGTGTGGGCATATTCTAATTTTATTGATATAATTTATACTGAGTAAGAATTAAAATCAATCATATGAATCTTTTCAAGTCATGGTCCTTTAATCAAATCACTTTCTTTTTAACTTAAAGACTAACTAAAACCTTATTTGTAGTAGAAACCTTTCTCAGCTTGGAACAGAATGGATTATTGATTATAACTACATATAAGTTACTGAGTTTTATAAGAAACATTTGCTCTGAATACTCAGAAACATGTACTAAATACTACGAACCAGATACTATGCTAAGTGCTAAAGATATAAAGGTGTGTAAAACACCTATAGAGCTCGTATCTTCTCAGGGAAAGTGAATGAGTAAGATAGCTTTGTTATACACTAGTGAGTACGGTAGCAGAGATGTGTGCTAAGTTTTATGGGAACAGAGAAGATGGAGCATCCAACCAGACACCTCTGGAAGTTAGGAAAGATGGCAAGAAGAAGATGGATTTTGAAGAATGAGGAAAAGTCTACCAGATGTTCTAGTCAGTATAAACAACAGATACCAATCCTGGCTAACTTAAGCAGAAAAGAAATTTTATGAACAATATTGCTAACTCACCGAATAATTGGCTAGAAAAATAGACTTGGAAGAAATGAAATGGAATGGAGTGACTAGAACCATAGCCAGGGCCATAACATAGGAGCAGTCTAGGTAAGGGTACTACCTAGGAGAGTACTTCCACCATCAGACACTGGACCCCACTGCAGTGAGTTCTGACCGACCTTGCTGCTTTATGTCACTCACTTCATCCTCCTGTGGCCAAGCTTAGGTCACATGCCAGGGTCAGGGAGAACAAGAATCCGGCCATTTCTAAAATACCATATGGTGCTAAATTCCTCAAACTTGGAAAGGAGGTTCAGATAATACCAATCCAAAAAAAAAAAAGTTTACTTCAGTAAATGACTGAGGAAGGCTGCTTAGTGGAGGAATATCACGTAGTTCCTATGAGTAGAGGCGGGAGCAAGAAGAAAGTAGGCAGTGGTGGGAAGGCAGGCTGTGAAGGGCTTCTTTTGATGTGTTTAGAAGTTCAGATTCTTTCTTCCTGCCCCCCACTGCCTAAGGCAGTGGTGGTGACATTGGAGAGGATGGGGTGAATTTAAAATTAATTTCATTTCAAAGATAAAACTGACATAATTTGGTGACTGTGGAAACAACTAACATTAAGAAAAAAAAAGTTGCCATCAAGTCAGTTCTGACTCATAGCGACAATGTAGGACAGAGTAGGACTACCCCTGTTGGTTAGCAGCTAATCTCTTAACCACTGTGCCACCAGGGCTTATTTATTAGGTACCTATTGGCAGTGGGCTGGGCTATTAATTGATGCCACTCTAGAGTAGATGTTTCAAATTTTAAAAAAGTGACAATACCAAATGCTGGTGAGTGTATCGAGCAACTATAGCTCTCTCACGTTTCCTGTAGGAATACAAAATGGTTGAGTCACTTTCGAAAACAGTTTAGCAACTTCTTATAAGGTTAAATATGTATTTACCATATGACCAAGTAATCTTATCTCTTCGGTTTTGCCAAGAGATATGAAAACATATGTCTGCATAAAGACCTGTACAGGAATGTTTCTTGTGGCTTTGTTGATAGTCACCAAAAACCAGAAAAAACCTAAGTGTCCATCAACTTGTGAATGGATAATTAAGTTGCGGTATATCCATACAGGAGCCCTGGCGGCACAGGGGTTAAGAGCTCAGCTGCTAACCCAAAGGTTGGCAGTTGGAATCCATCAGCCGCTCCTTGGAAACCCTGTGGGGCAGTTCTACTCTGTCCTAGAGGGTGAGTGTGACTCGGAATCCGACTCCTATATGGCCATTATGAGTCAGAATCAACTTGATGGCAACAGGTTTTATATCCAAACAATGGGTTACTATTCAGCAATAAAAAGAAACTAACTACTGATACATACAACAACATAGATGAATCTCAAAAGCGTTAGGCTCAGTAAAAGAGGCCAGACACAAAAGGCTCCATTCTTTATAATTGTGTTTATGTGACACAGGCAAAGCTCAAGGGACAAAAGTCAGATCAGTGGTTACCGGAACTGGGAGCAGGGTAGGGGTTTGCTGAATAGCATTCCATTGTTTGAGTATATCACAATTTGTTTATCAAGTTTTAGTCATTAAAATAGGGGTGTAGTGGTGTCTCATTGTGGTTTTCGCTTGTATTTCTCTGTGTTGAACATCTTTCCATGTGCTTAGTGGCTATCTTTTTTTGTGATTGTATAATTTTTTTTTTTATATTCAATCTTCTGCCTAATTTTTTTAACTGAAATGTTTGTCATCTTATTATAGAGTTAAGAGTTCTTTATATGTTTTGTATAGAAGTGTTTTGTCATATGTATTGTGAATGCTTTCTCCCAACCAGTGGCCTGCATTTTCATTTTAACAGTGTCATTTGAAGAGCAGAAGTTTTTTATTTTGATCAAGTCTAAATTCTCATTATTTTCTTTTATGCTTGCTAACATGAGTTTTATGTCTGGTTACAGGAAGAGGATTTGACAACTTGACTTCTGTCCACCTTGCAAGGCACACTCCTACAGGAATGTTGGTGACTGTAAAAATTACAAATCTGGAAAACTGCACTGATGAACGCCTAAAAGCTTTACAGGTAACAATACAAAAAAAAAAAAAAAATACATTTAATGTAACATCTATTTGAAGAAACTACATCTCTAAAAACTTTTTACCCAAATTTGTAATGCTTCTTTCTGTTAGCAAAAGGTAAATTTCTTCTTCCTAATTAACATGCAGCTGTAGAATTGGAAAGAATACTTGGAAGCCAAATCTATTACATGAAAAGACAAATGTGTTCAAATTTTAGGTGCCTGTTAGTAACTACTATTAATAAGGAATTAATAAACTAGGAATTAATAGTTACTATTAATTCCTTTAAGGAGCCCTGGTGGTACAGTGGTTAAAGCACTCGGCTGCTAACTGAAAGGTTAGCAGTTTGAACCCGCCAGCTGCTCCACAGGAGAAAGATGTGGCAATCTGCTTCTGTAAAGATTTACAGCGTTGGAGACCCTACAGGGAAGTTCTTTGTCCTATAGGGTCACTATGAGTCAGAATTGACTCTACAGTAATGAGTATTAATTCCTTCAAATGAATACCATACCAGAACGCTAGTCTGGATATTCACAACACTACTAGTCAGTCAGTCCAGTCACAAATAATCATATAGGAAAAGTAGAAAAAACAAAAGCAAACATTTTGTTTTTCATCCAATTAAACAAAATTAAATTGATAAATTTTACCAGAATCGCATTTCAAGAATATTATAATACCATTTTTAGTGCCACTAATCCTTTTTGATATAAAGAGGGAAAGGATATTGTTTCAACATTGTCCAATTTTGTAAATATTTGTATGTGCACATACATATGCACAGGAAAAAAGACTGGAAAAAACTACACCAAAATGTTAACAGTGGTTCTCTGTGATATAACTGTGTTCATCTCTGTTAGAAACAACTTTATCTTTTATTTTTATGTATTTTTAAATTTGTCTATAGTAAGAACATAGTATACTTATTAAGAGCATGGCCTTTGGAATCAAACTGAGTTCACAGCTCTCTTCCACTTAATTAACTCCATGCTCCTAGACAAGTTTTCTAACTTATTTCTAAGCTTCCACTTCTGTAACGTGGGAATAAGAATATCTCATGTTTCATGTAGCGGTTGTGAGGTTTAGAGGGCTGAAAGCAGTAAGAAGAGTGCTTAGTACTAATAAGCTCTCACTGAGTACCAGCCATCACTACTACTGTTATTCATCATAAAGGAAACAAAGGATTGTTTTTAAATGCCTTGTCTCTTCTGTGTCTATCCTAGAAATCACTAATTCTATCCCACTTGTTCCGGCACCCCAATGTTACAACTTATTGGACAGTTTTCACTGTTGGCAGCTGGCTTTGGGTTATTTCTCCATTTATGGCCTATGGTAAGGAAACTGGTTTTAGATAAAATAACTCATTGTTTAGCACGGATGCTGTAATTCTAAGGGTGGGTGAGATCTTAAATTTATAGTTTATTACTTTTAATTTATAAATATAATGGCCAATTTTAGATTTCATGGCATATTTCTATTTCTGGATCATGTTGAATTTTATTTTTCACAAAAGCGTAGAATGTATATGACGATCAGTGAAACCATCACTGCTTCTCCAAGCATTCTGTGCCTTTGCCCAAGCTGTCTCTACTCCCTTGGTTTCCTTATTCTGTCAGTAGAGAGCTACCATTATTTTTCAGGCAGTAGTAGTGTTTTCCTCCTGTGCACAGTCTCTTGTCTCTCTTTCACTGCATTGTAAAGTCATTTCGCGGCATCATAAACATCTGTGCCAGTCTCTCTCACTGCATTGTAAAGTCATTTCACTGCATTGTAAGCCTCTGTGCCTGTCTCCCTCACTGCATTGTAAAGTCATTTCACTGCATTGTAAGCCTCTGTGCCAGTCTCTCTCACTGCATTGTAAAGTCGTTTCACGGCATTGTAAGCCTCTGTGCCTGTCTCCCTCACCGCATTGTAAAGTCATTTCACGGCATTGTAAACGTCTGTGCCTGTCTCCCTCATTGCATTGTAAAGTCATTTCACGGCATTGTAAGCATCTGTGCCTATCTTCCCTCACTGGAGTTGAGCTTCTTGAGGGCTGGGATCATGTTTGTATTTTTCATTTTGCTATCCGCAGTGCTCACATAATACCTAGCACAAAATTAAAAAAAAAAAAAAAAATTTTTTTGCGCATAATGGGGTTCACTAAATGTGTCGAATGAATGGATTTTAGAGCTTTGATTTGTAAGACAGTTTTTACGAATTGACTCTGAATTAAAAATACACACACTATGTATTAAGTCATATTGAAAAATTGATAACTCTTAAAATCTCTAGGGAATCATTAGAAAAAATCTTTTTAAAGATTCTCGAAGGAAAATTACCTTTGCGTAAGAAAGTAATTAGACTCCAGAAATTAACAGGTGTGTGTGTGTGTGTGTTTGTAGGTTGAAAAGAACATTTAAAGCATAGCTGGAAGCAAAATTACTTTCAGTGTTCATCTAAAGATTTGAGGGGTTTCTTTCAGGTTCAGCAAGTCAACTCTTGAAGACTTATTTTCCTGAAGGAATGAGTGAAACTTTAATAAGAAACATCCTCTTTGGAGCAGTGACAGGGTTGAACTATCTGCACCAAAATGGCTATATTCACAGGTAATTACTTATTTGTATTTTACAAAATAAAAGAATTTTAAGAGAAGAAATCTTTTAGAGAATTTTTAGGAAGGCACAGCTGAGTGTTAGAGAGGCAGGATAGCCCGCTCAGAAACAAAGATTGAAGAAGGAAGAGGCCAGAAGGTGCAGTGGTTGCTGACGTTTTATGTTCATTCACCAGGAAGATTCAGAGCACCTCCTCTGTGCCAAGCACTGTGCCGGGTGCTGGGGTGGGTGCCTACCCTCAACCTTCAACCTAATGAGAGATGTCATAGCCTGCCCAGGGTATAAACTGTAGGGAATGGGATCCTAGGTAGCCAATTTTTGTAAGCAAATAAAAAGTTTCTTTATCTGCTTTAGGTTTATATTATATTTGTATGTACACGTTATAATTAAACCTTTCTTTGATTTCTTAAATATTTTGCAGCACCTTGAGCTTATTATACTAAATATCGTCTTGTTACCAAATTGTAGATGCAGAAGTAATTGGCTGAATGTTAAAAACAGTGCTGTTCTAAGATATACCAAAACCTTGTTTTGCTTCTTAATTAAGTTACTTTTAGATAAGCTTGTTTTCTTATTGTTTGTTTCAGTCTTCTTAAAGCTTTTTGTTGATGTTTTCAACAGCATTCTGGTTAACTGAGGATTTCCGACAGATTGTGCTCTAATTAATCGAGGTTTTATTATACTTTCCCAGACTATTGGCCACCGCACCCTGTTAGTTTCCAGGTTCATTGTTTTAGATGAAATAAACAAAGCTCTTTTATAATTTATTTGACTAAGAAAAAATTTTTTATAAGACATATCTTTATAAATGATGCTATTCAGAGAGGCTGTCTTTTATTGGATAGCATTGCATTTAACTTTAAATTATGACCTCGTGCTTCAAATATTATTTAAGTAACTTTTATAGACTTCTCCTTAGGTATTTTGTAACAGCATCCTAAAATAGTATAATTAATAATTTGATTCTGTTACTTGTTTGAAAAATCTTATCAATTCTAAACATGTAGCTTTCAGTTTTATTTTTCCTTGTTCTAATGCTATGTTAAATAGCTGAAAGAATTTCTTAATTCCTTGAATGCTTCCCATATATATATAGCAGTGTACTGCTATTTTATAAAGAATATTTAATTTCTAAGAGAATAACAGGTTTGTTCTGACTAGAGTTTTATTCTTTCATCATTGGCCAATTTCCTAGTATTTAGGATTGTTTCTTTTTGTTCTAGGAGTATTAAAGCCAGCCATATCCTCATTTCTGGTGATGGCCTAGTGACCCTCTCTGGCCTGTCCCATCTGCATAGTTTGGTTAAGCACGGACAGAGGCATAGGGCTGTGTATGATTTCCCACAGTTCAGCACATCAGTGCAGCCGTGGCTGAGTCCAGAACTACTGAGACAGGTCAGATGTGGCCGTTACATTGGGTTGTCTGTGCGTCTCAAGTGTCTTCTCAGTTTCATTAAAGGACAATCATGCCCTTATATTCAGATCGGTGTATAACCTACTGTGAGACATTTTCCTTTTTCTTGTCAAAAATATCCTGATAGGACTTTTAAAATATATACCATACATTAGATATATCTTAATTTGTCTCTTAGGGTTTTTTTTTTTTTCCCATTGTTGTTCATTTATTAAAAGAGCACATTTAAAAATTGTATTTACACTAAAGGACTTCAAATTAATTGTGTATCTCTACAGGATTTACATGGATATAATGTGAAGTCAGATATTTACAGTGTTGGGATTACAGCATGTGAATTAGCCAGTGGGCGGGTACCTTTCCAGGACATGCACAGGACTCAGGTAAATGCTACTGTATTAAGTTCCTAGTGCTGCTGTATCAAAATATCACAAACTGGGTGGTTTCTAAGAACAGAAATTAATTATCTCACAGTTTTGGAGGGTGGGAGCCTGAGATCAGGGTATTGGCTGTGTTGATTCTTTCCAAGACTTTGAGGGAGAATCTTCCATGCCTCTCTCTGAGCTTTTGGTAACTCCAGGCATTCCTTGGCTTGCAGCTACAGGACACATGGCATTTTCCCCTCCTGTGTCTGTCTTTCTGTGTCCATTCTCTTCTTTTGTAAGGGCAGCACTAAGATTGGATTATGACCTACCCTACTCCAGTGTGACCTCATGTTAACTGATCTATCTTCAAATACCTTATTTCCAAACAAGGTCATATTCATGGGTACTAGGATTTATGACTTTAGCATATCTTTTTGGAGGACACAACAATCCATAACAGCTACTAAAATCCCTAAACTACTAATTTTCTTTCAGAAGATCTCTTTTACTGCAGGTAATTTCTGCTGTATACTATTAGGATCTTTGTTGTTGATTATAGTATTTTGCCAAAAAGGCATTGAAGGAAAATATTCTTTGTTTTAGATGCTGTTACAGAAACTGAAAGGTCCTCCTTATAGCCCATTGGATGTCAGTATTTTCCCTCAGTCAGAATCCAGAATGAAAAATTCCCGATCAGGTATAGACTCTGGGATTGGAGAAAGTGTACTTGTGTCCAGTGGCACTCGCACAGTGAACAGTGACAGACTGCAGACGCCATCCTCAAAAAGTTTCTCTCCTGCCTTCTTCAACTTGGTACAACTCTGTTTGCAACAAGATCCTGAGAAAAGGTAATATTTTGCCTTTAAGCAACACAAAACATATGTGTTGTATATCTTATAGAAACTTTCTGATATTGCCCTTCCAGAGTAATTGAAATCTTTTATTAATCTTTTGGTCAAAAAATGATAGTCTAATCTAGAAAATATCAAAGCTAAAAGCAAGTAGAGACAATGAGGAGATAGGAAGAACACTTGATTCAAAGTCAGAAAACTTGGGTCCAGTCACAGTTATCCCAGTTGCTAGCCAAGTCACCTTGTAAAAGTCACTTAATCTTTCTAGACATAATTACTATATTATGTTAAAACATTTTGGAAACTTCCAAGCAGTATAAAAATGTAAATTGCTGCAACTATAATAATATAAATCATTATTATAAGTATATATTAGTGTTAGCATTATTGAAAACAAGGTGTGTCTCATTTATCTTTTTTCAGCCTCTTAGTGTCTAATGAATGCCCAGTAAATGTTTGGGTGTGGATTAATTGAAGGATACCTTTAGAATGAATTCTTCCCGTTAGTTAAGATTGAATCTGAGAATTGGGCTTCCTGGTGTAATATTCTTTTTCCTTTTAATGTTTTAGTATTGGGCTTTATAGCTATAAATTGTATTTTCTAATTTAGTTTTACACTTAAAATCTACATTCTAATATGTGGTTCTATTCTTTTATAATTTTTTTTAAAATTTCAGACCATCAGCAAGCAGTTTATTGTCCCATGTATTCTTTAAACAGGTGAGCTAATCTATCTTCTGTTGTCTAGATGTGTTTAAATACTATAAAATAATTACTTAATTGCGTTGACTTAATGAGACCTTCAGATTACCAAGATTCTTAATAATAACTTTCTTACAAAATAAAGCTAAAAACAACTCTTCTGGTAGCTCAATTTTTAACTTCCTACAATATTTCGATTCTGCACAACAACGCAACAAAATGAGCAAAAACAAACTGGAGTGTCATCATGTGTTACTGTAGCCTCATTATATTTTTATTAATTTTAAAAACATTTGATTTTTCTGTATTGGTCAGAAATGGTGAAAGGACAAAATAATTCTGATAAACATCACTTTATTTGATTCTTACCTCTTCCTGTTTTCAGATGACCAGAATCAAAGCCATCTTTAGGAAGAATACCCAAAGAAAATTTTAAACACTTTTAACATGATTTTCTTTAAACATTATTTATTACAAAAACAAACAAAAAAAACCTAATGTATTGAATTTATGTACCAGTAGCCTTATTTTAAATTTCTTTAACAGATGAAAGAACAAAGCCAGGATTCAATACTCTCACTGTTGCCTCCTGTTTATAACAAGCCATCAGTAGCAGTGCCTCCTGTGTTACCTTGGACCGAGCCAGAATGTATTTTTCCTGAAGAAAAAGACTCAAACTGGGAATTCTAGGGCTGCCAAATCATTTTACGTCCTATATACTTGACATTTTCTCCTTGCTGCTTTTTCTTCTGTATTGTTAGGTACAAATACCAGAATTATACTTGAAAATACAGTTGGCGCACTGGAGAATCTTATCATTTTAAAGCACTTCCATCCAAAGGGGCCTGAGCTTATAGCTCCTTTGCTTAGTTCAGAGTGCTATCACAACTCCAGGGAAACTTCAGAATTATTAATGTAGTGTCTTCTATTCTTGAATTGTTTTCCCAAGCTGTGACTAACTCCTCTCTTGATTTTTTTCAGTATAACTTTTGAGCCAGTTGATTTCTTCAGCAGTTTGCTGCCTTCAGGGGAATGAGCCCTCGGAGGACAGTGCTTCCAAGTACATCTTTTTCTTCCAGGTTCTCTAGCCTGTATGATCAGCTATTGTTAGACCAACAGGCTAGTTTATCTTGGCACCAAACTCTGTTTGGTAGAAGGGAAAACGTTTATACTTTCCTGTTTCTTCTATTAATACTTACGGTAATGTCAAACTGAGCCTCACTCACATCAAATGATTCACTTGAAATACATAGAGAAGTTATAATTTGCTTTTTTTTAAAAAGGGGCTAGTTAAAGTAACACTTTTCTATGTACATTATCAATCCTAAATCCATGCACCCTGTGGGAGCTCAATAAAGATTTATTGAATTGAGTTTATGCTTTTATTTATTTCCCTGTATGACTTGACAGATTTAAAGCACAGATCCTAATTGATGGTATTACCTTATCAAAAGAGAGATGTTATGTTTCAAAAAGTATGCAGTTTCAGCTGTAGTAAATCCCGGCCTACCTCAGATTTTTTCGCTGGGTACAATCTTATTTAACATGGCAATAAAAGTTATTTAAAGATGATTGTCTTGAAAATACTAAAACTGATGAGACAAATAATACACATATTAATAGGCATTTGAAACACAATCCTATTCATGTTTATTGGCCATTTGAATATCATCTTTCATGATCTAGCTGTTTGATTCTGTTACCGATTTTTCTCTTGGATTCTTTATGTTTTTATTAATTTTTTAAATATATTCTGGATACATGCACTTTATTGGCTGTATGTATTGCAGGTATCTTCTCCCAGCCTCTTTAGTGATGTCTTTTGATCAACAAAAGTTCTTAATTTTAATCTAGCCCAAATTATCAATCTTTCTCATTATATTTCTTCTTTTTCAGTCCTGTTTAAGAAATAGTTAGAACAACCAGATGGTGCCCAGCTACCACCACTGACTGCTCTGACAGGAATCACGATAGAGGGTCCTGAACCAGAGTGGAAGAAAAATGTAGAATAAAATTCAAAATCATACACAAAAAAAAAAACCCACATTTGCTGGTCTCAAAGAGACTGGAGAGACCTTGGGAGTATGACCCTCAGATACCATTTTAACTCAGTACTGAAGACACACCCAAGGTTCACCCTTCAGCCAAAGATTAGACAGGCCTACAGGGCAGTCAATAACACACATGAGGAAAGTGCTTCATAGTTCAGTCATGTATTTGAGACTAAACGGACACAACAGCCCAAAAGCAAAGATGAGAAGGCAGAAAGGGACAGCGAAACTGGCCAAATGGAAACAGGGAACCAAGGATGGAGAAGGGGAGAGTGTTGACATATCACAGGGTTGGCAACCAGTGTCACAGAACAATTTGTGTATTGTTTAATGAGAAACTAATTTATAAACTTTCACCTATGGCATAATTAAAAAAAAAAAAAGAAATAGCTTTGGTTTTCAAAAATATTTTCTTAAATTATCTTCTAGGGCTTTATTATTTTGTCTTTCACATTTAGATGTACAGTCCACCTGGGATTGACGTGTGTGTGTGTGTGTGTGTGTGTGTGTGTGTGTGTGTGTGAGATGAAGAGATCAAGTTTCAGCTTTTTCTATATGGCTGTGAACTGACCAGCGATATTCACTGAAAAGGCCATCTATTTCCTAATGCTCTGTAGTAACACTTGTCATAATTCAAATATTCGTACATGTGTATGTCTGTTTCTGAACTTGGTTCTGTAATTTTAAAACATTTTTTTCAGTGCCATACTGTCACAATTATTACAGCTTTATAATATGTCTTTCTATTGGGTCAGTTTTAATGTCCCCATTTCTTATCTTAGTTATTTTCAACTTCTCTCCTTTTTTTTTTCAGTCTAGCTAAAGGTTTGTCAATTTTATTGATCTTTTCAAAAAACCAACATCTGGTTTTATTGGTTCTATTGTTTTTCTGTTCTCTATTTTGGTTATTTCTGCTCTGATCTTTGTTATTTCCTTCTTTTGGTAGCTCTAGGCTTAGTTTGCTTTTCTTTGTCTACCTTATTTTTATGCAAATAATGAACCCTTTCTACATTTGTTTGCCAACTCTGCCCTCCCTCCCAGCGTATTTTTGTAAGTGCACTATGCTAATTTTTTTTACAGCAACATGTAAAAAAATTGGCATAGCAGCAGCACTTGTGAAAATACCTTGCAAGGAGGGCTCAGTTGGCAAACAAACATAGAAGGTGCATGTTATTTGTGTAAAAATATGGTAGTTCCTCAAGTTGAAGAGTTAGGCTATTTGATGTAGGTATTTATTACTGTAAATTTTCACCTGAACACTGCCTTTGCTGCATTCCATGGGTTTTGGTATATGTTCCATTCGACTCTAAGCATTTTTAATTTCTCTGTTGATTTCTTCCTTGCTCCATTGGTTATTTAATAGTGTGTTGTTTAATTTCCACATATTTGTGTGTTTTCCAGTTTTCCTTCTGCAATTTTTAGTCTCATTCATATGTGGTCAGAGAAGAAATTTTGTATGATTTCAAACTTCTAAAATTTCTTGAGACTTGTTTTGTGACCTAGCATATGATATATCCCGGTGAATGACCCATGTGCACTGGAGAAGAGTGTGTATCGTTCAGTTGTTGGGTGGAGTGTTCTATTAGGTCTGTTGGTTTATAGTGTTGTTCAAGTCCTCTGTTTTCTTACTAATCTTCTAAGTATTCTATCCATTATTGAAAGTTGTGTATGGAAGTTTCCAGCTATTATTGTAGAGTTGTCTGTTATTCACTTCAGCCCTGTCAGTGTTTGCTTCATGTATTTTGCAGCTCTGATGTTAGGTGTATACATATTTATAACTGTTATAGCTTCTTGATGAATTCATCTGACCCTCTTATCATTATAGTTTGCCTTTCTTTGCCTCTTATGGGGCCCTGGTGGCACAGTGGTTAACAGCTACAGTGAGCTATGGCTGCTAACCAAAAGGTAAACAATTCAAATCCACCAGTTGCTCTGTGGAAACTCTGTGGAACAGTTCTACTCTGCCCTGTAAGGTCACTATGAGTTGGAATCAACGGGGTGGCAACAGGTTTTTTTGGTTTGCCTCTTGTAACAGATTTTGACTTAACCCTTTTCTGCCTTGTGGTACATATGGTATCCCAACCACTTTTTATGCCTTTGGAGTTCTTTGGGAAGGAGGTAGCACAATTTTAACACGTTTAGCATCAAGGTGGGAGCCTTGAAATGCATGAAACTCAAGAACCCTGAGATGGAGCCTAATTTTGGGTAGATTGATCATTGTCTTAGGTGATGTCTCCTGGATGTGTGAATTTCCTAAACTTTTGACAGGTTTACCTTTATGAGATAAGCCTCCTCACTTTGTTTCCCAGTTACTATGTTCTCATGAGAATGTGCTTATCACAGGAATAAGCTATTCCCGTCTTCATTTGGTCATAGTGGCCATTTTCTCCCTGATGCCATTCATTGCTTCCAGGTATTACTGGCTTCCTCCCTTTCTAGCTTTTGAACAGTATGTAATGCCTTTGCAATGAGGAATAATGCATTGCAGTGGTACTTCTCAAGAGACTCAGACTTCTACAAGTTATTCTTACCCTGCATTCATTAAACCCAAACCCATTGCCGTCAAGTCAATTTCAACTCATAGTGACCCTATATCAGGGCCCAATCATTACTTCCAAGCGTAGCAGCTATAATGCACTGCTATGAGCAGTTCTGCAGTATTCCAGGGCAGCTGTTTCTGCTTCTTAGCTGTTAGTACTGCTTTTGTTATAATGAAGAATACATAGTAGTGGTAATTTTCCTGAAATTCAAATTCCTTTATTTATTTGGCCTGTCGGTACTGCTTTTGTAGTAACGAAGAATGCGTTGTAGTGGTAATTTTCCTGAGATTGAAAAAAAAAAAAAAAAATCCCTTGGCTTTATTTATTTGGGCTGTAATGCTTTTGCAGTAAAGAAGAGTGCATTGTACCATGTTTTGAAAAATTTCATGAAAAATAATAAAGAAGGAGACTAGAATAAAATGTATAGTCATTGCTAGGTGCCTTTGTGTTTTACCTCAAGTTTTGCAAATTTGCAACAAATTAAAAAATTTTTTTTTTATCATTGGCTCATATCAGTAGAATTTACTACGTCCAGTGTTCACTAAGACTTGGGTGATCCCAGATAATGGGTATCAAAATCCATAACTCAACAAAAAAATCTGAATTGGTCCTTTAAGCAGTGTGCTTTCCATTAGTGAAAACACATAGCATCAACAAAAAATTCAAAGGAGAAAATAATTGGGACTGCAAAGGATTAAAATCTATTTTGTCTAATATTCATAGGGCCATCCCTGCTCTCTCTTGGTTACTATTTGCATGAATTATTCTTTTCTGTCCTTTCATTTTCAGTCTGTTTCCTGGGGCCTAAGATTTATCTCTTGTAGACGGCATATGGATGGAAAAATCGCTTTTATACTAGTAGAATAATTACTTTATATTGGTTGTATTCCTTTGTCCTTTGTATTGTAGACTATCTTAACTATTCTTACTCCTTTACATTTCATTATAATTTTTAGAATGAGCTTGTCAGTTTACATCAAAAAAAAAAAAACCTATTAGGATTTTGATTGGGATTGCCTTGACTCTTTAGATCAGTTTTGGAAGAATTCATCTTTAATTTTTTGTGTCTTCCGTAAACCTGTGCATAGATCAAGAGGCAGTCATTTGAACAGAGAAAGGGATACTGCATGGTTTGAAATCGGAAAAGGTGTGCATCAGGGTTGTATCCTTTCACCATACTTATTCAATCTGTACACTGAGCAAATCTGAGAAGATAGGTTATATGAAAAAGAATGTGGCATCAGGATTGGAGGAACATTCATTAACAACCTGCAATATGCAAATGACACAACCTTGCCTGCTGAAAGTGAAGAGGACTTAAAGCATTTACTGATGAAGATCCAAGGCTACAGCCTTCAGTATGGGTTACACCTCAACCACAACTGGACCAATAAGCAACATCACGATAAACGAAAAAAATATTGAAGTTGTCGAGGATATCATTTTACTTGGATCAGCAATCAATGTCCACGGGAGCAGCAGTCAAGAAATCAAACAACATATTGCATTGGGCAAATGTGCTGCGAAAGATCTCTCTAAAGTGTTAAAAAGCAAAGATATCACTTTGATGACTAAGGTGCCCCTGACCCAAGCCATAGAGTTTTCAATTGCCTCATATGGATGCAAAAGTTGGACAATGAAAAAGACTGAAGATGCATTTAAATTATGATGTTGGCAAAGAATACTGAATATACCATGGATCACCAGAAGAACAAACATCTGTCTTGGAGGAAGTACAGCCAGAATGATCGTTGGAAGGGAGGATGGCAAGACTTCATCTTGCTTACTTTGGACATATTATCAGGAGGGACCAATCCCTGGAGAGGGACATCATGCTTGGTAAAGTAGGGGGTCAGCAAAAAAGAGGAAGACCCTCAACGAGATGGATTGACACAGTGGCTGCAACAATGGACTCAAACATACCTACTATTGTGAGGAACGTGCAGGACTGGGTGACATTTTGTTCTGTTATACGTAGGGTCTCTCTGAATTGGAGATGACTGGATGGCATCTAACAACAACTATGAATATGGCATGTCTCCATTTACTTATGTCCCTTAATTTCTCTCAACAATGTTTTATAATTCTTGTGTAGTGATCCAGCAGATATATGAGCAGGCCAACTCCTGATCCCATTTTGGGGCTCTATTTCATGGAGCCACTTGTGATACCAATAAATATATTAGCCGGAGGCCCAATACAATAGAAAATAGATGATGCATTCAAACTGGCTAACTGAAGAGAGCTTGGTATATAATACCTGGGGGCCAAGATTAGTGAGAAAACATTATTACCTCTTGTTTAAGCCAAAGGAATGGCGTACTTACTGGAACATCTTGAGAGTGGCTGATGAAAAGCACTGCTTGATATATGAGTTGTGGCCTTTGAAAGAGGATGAAACCAACACAAGCCAAGCCAGCAAGTAGAGGGAGCCAAGAAAATAAATAAGCCAACTTCTCCTTCCTCCTTTTGCTAGCACTTACCAAACCAACCAGAAGCATCCACAAGCAAAGTCAATCTCTTGGGGCACAGAACGGGATGGGGAGAATGAGGAGTGGATAAAGAAGAGCAAACAGCTCTCCAGAACTCCTGTTAGGAAACTTGAAAAAAATAGTTCATACCTATGTTGCTTTCTCATTTCCTAAATCTATTCACTGCAACCTGGTCCTCCCCTGCCACTACACAGAAACATGCTTTTGCCAAGATCACTAATGACCAACTTGTTGCTAATCAGATCAATTTTCAGCCTTCTCCTTATTTTACTCCTCTGGACATTTGACACTGTTGATCACTCCTTGCTCCTTTAAGTCCTCTCTGGTCTTCTAGGATACAATTATCTTCCTGGTTTTCCTCCTATTTCTCCTTTTCCATTTTCCACATTATTTTCCCCTTGCTTTATTGAAGTATAATTTGCATGCAACAAAATTCACCAATTTTAAGTGTACAATTTGATGAGTTTTGACAAATATATATGTCATGTAACCACCATAATCATGATACAGGACATTTCCATCACCACAAGATGTTCTCTTATGCCCCCCTGAATAAATCTCTTCTCCTCAATTCCATGGCCCCTTGACAACCACTCATCTGCTTTGTGTCGCTATAATTTTACCTGATCCAAATTGAATTATGCAGTATGAGGTATTTTGTGTGTGTGTGTGTGTGTGTGTGTGTGCGTGCCTACTATCTTTCACTTCAAGGAGCCCTGGTGGCACAGTGATTAAGCACTCAGATATTAGCAAAAATTTTGGCGGTTCGAACCCACCAGCCACACTACAGGAGAAAGATGTAGCAGTGTGCTTTCGTAAGGATTACAGCCTTGGAAACCCTATGGGGCAGTTTTACTCTGTCCTATAGAGTCATTATCAGTCGGAATCAACTGTATGGCAATGGATTTTATGTATCTTTCACTTCAATCCATCCACATTGCTACATGTATTACTTGTTCATTCCTCTTTATTGCTGAATATTCCCTTGTGGTAGTTATACCATAGTTTATTTAATCCATTCACCAGTTAATGTGCATTTGAGTTGTTTCTAGTTTGGGGCTATTATGAATAAAGCTGTAGGAACATTTGGGTACAGACTTTGTATAGACATGTGTTCTAATTTCTCTGGGAGTGGAATTGCTGAGTCATAGAAAAAAAAAATAGTGACTCATAAATGTATGTTTAGATATAAAGAAGCTGCCAAACTATCTTCCAAAGTGTCTGTGCTATTTTATGTTTCCACCAGCAATGTATGAGATTTCTAGTTGTACCACGTTCTTGCTAATATATGATACTGTCATTCTTTTCTATTATAGCCACTCTAGTGGGTTTGTAGTGATATCTCGTGGTTTTAATTTTCATTCTCCTAACTTTTCATGAGCATATTTATCATTTGTGTATCTTTTTTGTTGAAGGGTCTGTTCAACATTTTGCCTGTTTTTCTGTTGGGTGGTGTGTTTTCTTACAGGGTTGTAAATTTTTTTTTTTAATGTTATAGATTCCAGAATACAAAGGAGCCCTGGTGGTACAGTGGTTAAGCTCTGGGCTGCTAACGGAAAGAGTGGTGGTTCAAACCTGCCAGGTACTCCATGGGAGAAAGATATGTGGGTCTGCTTCTGTAGAGACTGACGGCCTTAGAAACCCCGTGTGAAAGTTCTACTATCCTTTGAGTCGGAATCGACTCAATGGCAACAGGTATTCTGGAATACAAGGTTTTTGGTTTTCTTTTGAAACAAATATGTGTTTTGCAAGGATTTTCTCAGTCACTCACCTTTTCATATTCTTACCAGTGTCTTTTAAAGATCTGAAAGGTTTTAATTTTGGTGAAATCCAGTGGACCCACTTTTTTTCTATTTTAGTTCATGCTTTTTTTGTGTCTTATTTAAGAAACCTTTGCCTAACCCAAGGCCACTAAGATTTTCTTCTGTTTTGCACTAAAAGTTTTATAGTTTTAGCTCTTATATTCAGGTCTGTGATCCATTTCAAATTAATTTTGAGGTAAGGGTCAAGATTTTTTTTTCCCTTTTAGCATATGGATAGCCAGTTTTTCCAGCACCATTAGTTGAAAGGATTATCCTTTCCCCATTGGATTGCCTTGGTGCCTTTTTAAAAAATCAATTGACTATATATAACCTGTAAAACCCATTTGCCATCAAGTCAATTCCGACTCATAGCGACCCTATAGAACAGAATAGAACTGCCCCCATAGGGTTTCCAAGGAGGGGCTAGTGAATTCAAACTGCCAACCTTTGGATTATCGCCAATCTCTTAACCACTGTGCCACCAGGGCTACTGATTAAAAAAATGTGGCTCTAATTCTAGACTCCATTTTGTTCAGATGATCTATTTAACGGTGTACCAATACCATATACCTGTATATAAAAAAAAAAAAAATCCACTGCCATCGACTTGATTCCGCCTCATAGCCACCCCACGGGGTTTCCAAGGCTGTAAATCTTTACGGAAGCAGACTGCCATATCTTTACCCCCCAGAGTGGCTGGTGGATTCTAACCGCCGAACTTTGGGTTAGCAATTGAGCATTTCAACCACTGCACCACCAGTGCCCCTACCAGTATACCCATATACAAATGCCACATTTTATTAGTTACCATAACTTTGTAGTAAATCTTAAAATCAAATGGTGAAAATCCTCCAACTGTGTTCATTGTTTTCAAAATTATTTTGGCTATTCTAGATTGTTTTCATTTTCATATAAACTTTAGCATCATTTGTCAATTTCTATGAGGAAGCCTACTGGGTGTTTTTTATTGGGATTACATAGAATCTATAGACCAATTTAGGGGAAATTGACATTGTAAAAATACTGTCTTCTGAAATAAATTAGTCACAGCAGGACCAAAACCCAAACTAAACCCACTGCTGTCAAGTTGATTCCACCTCATAGCAACTCTGTAGGATGGAGTAGAACTGCCCCATAGGGTTTCCAAGGCTGTACATCTTTATGGGAGCAGACTGCCACATCTTTCTTCAGAGGAGCAGCTGATGGATTTGAACTGCCGACCTTTTGGTTAGCAGCTGAGCTCTTTAACCACTACACCACCAGGGCTCCTTCACAAAAGGGCAAATACTGTTTATTTAGGTCTTCTTCAATTTATCTCAGCAATGTTTTACACTTTTCACTGTACAAGTCTTGTTAAATTTATTTTTAAGTATTTCATATTTTATGATATTGTAAATGGTATTATTTTTATAAATCTCCAATTGTTTGTTGCTAACATACAGAAATACAAGTGAGTTTTCTATATTGGGTTTGTGTTCTGCGACTTTGCTAAACTCACTTTTTAGTTTCAAAAGCTTTCCCCATTTCAAGATCCTTAATCACAGCTGCAAAGTTCCTTTGCAGGTAACATATTCACAGGATTTGGGAATTAGAACATACTCATTTGGAGGGAGCCTTTATTCTGCCTACCATATGTCTAATCCTGCTTGGTGTCTGCTTCTGGAAGGACCCAAAATAACACAGTAGCCTTAGCTAAAGTGCCTTCCTATGAGCTTCAATAGTGCTTTTCCCGTCAAAACACCTGTACTTTCACAACTCTATTAGAATTCTGTGTCTACGTCCCCAGTAGACTGTGGACTGCTTGAGAATATTGTCTTATTCACTACTATATTCTCAGTGTTTAGCAAAGTATCTGGCATATTGTAGATCTTTAATAAATACTTAAGGAAATGTTCCTTGAATAAAATATATAAGAAAAAAAAAAAAAGACTTTTGCAAAGCAAATGTGAGCGATTTCCATGACGGGATACTTTTAACTCATTGTGTGTCACAATATTGCCATTAAAAGTTTAATGAGGAGCCCTAATCCATTGTTCTTGGGAATGTAAAATGGTACAGCCTCTGTGGAAAACGGTTTGACGGTTCCCAAAGCTAGATATGTACCCAGAAGAAGTGAAAGCAGGAGCACAAACAGAAACCTGTACACCAATGTTCATTACAGCACTTTTTACAATAACCAAAACCTGGAAACAACTGAAATGTCCATCAACAAATGAATGGATAAACAAAACATGGTATAAATATACAATGGAATGTTACTCAGCCACAAGGATAAATGAAGTCCTTATGCATGCCACAACATGGATGAACCTTAAAAACATGCTGAGCAAATTAAGTCGGTCATAAAAGGACAAATACGGTAAGTCTCACATATACGATGTAAGCAAATATGTAGGAACCAAAAATTATTAGTGGTTGACCAGGAATGGGCAGGGAGGAGGGGGTGGTGCCGAGAAGATTTTGCCTAGGGAATTGAGTTTGTGTTAATGGTAGTATAATAATTTGGAAAAGGATGGTGACAATGGTTGCATAACATGAAGAATGTAATCGATGTCATTGAATTATACATGTAGAAATTGTTGAATTGGCAAATGTGGTGCATATTTTCACACGCACACAAAAACATTTAATGAGGCAAAAGGATTTGAGATTTTTCCATCTAAGAAATAGATGGAAAGAAACTAGATCATTGGTTTTCCTCATAGGTACTGTTGGTGAATTGCCTATTTGCTCTCAAATCCACTTCCACACTCTTCCCTTGCTTTGCTTCACTGGAAACTACATTTTTCACACACCCTTCTTCCTGGTTTTCAGGTGGGTGTGCCTAATAGGAGGGAATAGCATAAGATCAGAGGGCGGGAGGAGGAGGGAAGAAACACGGCATTTCTCGCCCCTTCTCACATTCCCGTTTGTAGTGGCATCCCTGCTAGTAGCTGTGTCTTCTCTGTCCTATGGCTTCAGAACTCTGGTAACACCATTTCTCCCTACTGTCCCTTCCACCTGAGTGGGGTAGCACTTCCTGGTCTTGCTTATCTCTGGGTTGCCTCACCTTCCCTTTTGGCTTCTTAGTCTTGGCTCCATCACCAGTGAAACCAATACACTGTATTCCTTCAATTGGAAAGATCTAAAGTTATTTGTGTTTTCCTGGTTAGGGTCACTTTGAAAATTACTGGAAATTCTTGGTCCCCATAAAAAAATTACTATAATTATACCATAGAATGAATAATCAGGAATTATGTTTTCCATCAGCCAATTCTATTTAAACCCCATCATATTTCTGATTTTTAGAAAAATTGAAATTGACAAAAGTTCTATAAATTGAAGTGTTAGCTTCTCAAGAATGGAGCAAAGTTCAACAAGACCCAGATATGATACTTGATAAAAACAGAACAAATTCTCAGAAGTCTCTGATTTAAATCCTATGTTGATTTAGTTAAATAATTGTATTTTGTGCAATTTCTACAATTTTATGCAGTTTCTTGAGTTTGGTCTTATTAAAAACACCCCTTCGCAATTTTTGGAGTGAGTTAGAAAATCACTCCAGGGTAGAAAATGCCTTGGGAATTAGGCATCTGTTCTTTGTTATCTCTAATGATAGTGTAAAAAGTTGCACTGTCAAATGATGTTAAAATTAATGGAAGGTTTATTGGCCCTAAGAATTGCAGATTGTTAAGAGATCTAGAGCTATGAATACAAATAAAAAACCTGAAAACAGCACACAAGCATCATTTAGAGCATAACAAGTGTTTAGAAAGTCTGAGACACTATTACGTAATGAAAACAGGAAAGAGCTGGGAAGCAAATCTTACATGAACTGAATATGTATTTCTGTGTTTGTTCCCTAAGGTCTTATAAACAAAAACACATTTACATCAAAAGTGCTTATTTTTCATTTTAATCAAAACAAAGTGGTTCTAACAAGATGGAATTTGGTTGCTGACTTCTATCACACAGAAGGGCAGATCTTCAAACCATTTTGTTAAGGGGAGAAATGATATTCTTAATGACTGTTGGCCTCATATGTCACTCTGAAGTGTTTAACATTTGGATAATATCACAAATAAGCGAACATTTTTCAACATTCTCTTTTAATTGATTTTTTTGCCGCGCTTTACGCTTTTCATGATTCGAGATTGTATCACTTATATGAACTAAGCCTGCTGAAACCAGTCGAGGACTTTCAAGTTTTCCATTGCAGCCTTCCTGTCGTTTGTTAACCCCTGGAGCAGTATGCGGTCTGGCAGAGTGTTTTGATTGATTTGGGCTATCAGCTGGTCTCTTCCCTAAAAGCCTTGTCCTTGATTTTGTTTTTTCAAGAGGCTTAAATGAGGCCACCGGTAAATCCTCAAATTTATCCGAACAATCCTAAATATTAAAATAAAAGATCACATCAGTAAGTTGGGTTTCTTAAAAGTGCATTTTAAATTTACAAGGACTAAAGTTTTCTTTAAAGTTTGTAATATTAATAGTTAAAGAATGACGGCATCAAATGTATTGTAGGCAGCCCCATTAGCTACTACCCTTTGAAACTGTGCTTAAAAAAAAAAAAAAAAAAACTTGTTTCAAAGGATCTGCTGTTTCAAAACAGATGGAAGACATGAAGCTAGAAACCAGAAAAACTTAGGGGAGCTGTCCTCAGAGGTCAGACTCTTAGACAAAGCTGGCCAGCCTACTCTGTAGTTCTTCTGCACAAAAATATTCTTCCCCAACCCCAAATATGAATTACAAACTCTTGTATTTTACTTTTTATGTCACCTAAGCTTTCATTCTTTAAGTTAACTTAACATATTCTTTACCTATGTAAATATATATTATACTTATAAATATATAGACGTGTGTGTGTGTATATACAAATCTCTTTTAATCCTGTAATCCCACTTCTGGAAATCTAGTCTAAAGAAATAACTCAAACTATGGGAAAAAAGTTGTATTAAGTTGTACTTTGAAATGCTACTTAAAAATGTCTAATAACAGAGAAGTGGTTAACCTAGATTAGTATACCTAATTTGATGAAATATTAAGGGTATGGAATCATTCTCAAATTAGTGTAGACGAGTTGACTCAAAAGGTAGGCAGTTTGAATCTACCAGCTGCTCCTTGGAAAGCCTATGGGGCAGTTCTACTCTGTCTTATAGGGTTGCTATGAGTCAGAATCAACTAATTGGCAATGGGTTTTGCTTAGTTTACTCAGCAGTTTGAGCAGTTGCCTCAACACCTTGCAGAGACTGTCACACAAAAGGAATAAGCTACTTTAATTCAGAGAGGGGGTGGGAGTAAAATAATATAACTGGGGACTGGGAGGAGGTTGGCAGCACTGAGAAGAATTAGGTTAGCTCAAAAGAGAAGAGTTATAAAAAGGAGGTAGGAAGAATCTAAAGACAAATTCCATCTACTTTACATTTTTGCCTGTTTTGGAGAGGGCAAGGAAACATTCTCTTCTCTCTTAAGTACATGGCATAATTAGGTAAGCCATGTTCTTAAGAGAATGTCTTATATATTATTGAATAATATGTAATTTTAGCTTCAGAGCTGATATAATTGCTTTCTGGGGTGCCAGTGGAAGGGCACGGAGGCCCACAGCAATGGTTATTGTCTTCTAGGTGCTCCTACAACTCAATCTCTCTGTCTTCTGTTTTGATTCCTTTCAGAGATGATTGGATTTGAGAAAATCAGATGAGTAAGCTTTTCTGATCATCTGACAAATGCCCTCTTAGACCACTCAATTCCTGTTGTCAACTTTACTAGACAGAAAAGTTTAAGTAGTTTACCAAGAGAAGGAAATAAAGATAGCTCTCCTTTGACTACTCTAAGCTTAAAAGCATTTTTTCTCAGTACCTAGCAACAAAGTAGTGGTTCTGAGATCCTACATAATCTCATACTGGTTAACACAAATGTAATTTCTTGTTTTCTTTTAAAGTGTGACATTATAGATCCCATTTGTCTAAAATGAACTTTAGAAAGTCTTTGTCCTCCAAAAACTATGAGCCCATTATCTTTTCTTTTCCTTGTTTGTAAACACACACACACACACACCGCCCACACACATACACCGCCCACACACATACACCGCCCACACACATACATATACACTTCAATACCAAATTATTTTTAGGAAAGAAAAATCCAAGTTAGAGGATAAGCTATACTGATAATATTTACCCTGACACTTTAAAGCTAATAATTTACTTTACTGTAGAAAACAAATTCAAAGCTACTATTCTGAAATTAATCTATTTTTTCATTTAAAGGCAGAATTATGCACATCAAATTATCAAATTAACATCAATTTTAGAACTCAGAAGTTTTCCCAATTGCGGGTCATGTCCATACTAACAAAGAATAGTGATCCAGAAAATTAAGTCTCTTGCATTCCTAGAATGGTTTGTTTAAAGTCTAGTAGCAAATTTGTGTTTCTATTTGTTTTATTTATGTTGATATTAAAAATAGATTTGAATTCCTGCATTTCTCACAGCATGTGATATAGCAGAGTGGTGGTAATGAAAATACTAGAAGTTAAATCAAAACTTTGCAATTCATAATCCAGTAGATTGTAAATTTTGCATATCCTTAAGTCTTAAAAAATAACTGGCACATAGTAGGAGCTTCATATTTATTTACTGAGACAAAGATAATCCAACTATCTGGGGAAAAAAAACTATATATTTATACCTCTATCTACATGAAAAGAAAATTCCAGTTCTGTGACCTCTGCCAATGGTTGTACAAGTTGTGCCTACACAACCTCTGGCTGAGGGATGAGTTAGGGCTGAAATTCAGCCAGGTTTTCCTAGGCAGGGCCGCGTGCCCTGGCCCCAGGCTGTGTCAGGCTGGAGGGCCTGCCCAGAAGGAAGGGTGCCTTTTCTAATGCATGCCTGAGACAATGTTTCCTTGATCTAATTCACACAAAGTCACCAGGTCTGTTAATAGTCCCTCTGCTTTGTGATTGCATTTTGAATCAGCTGAGGTGATATTTGAATTTAAGAAGTTTTTGTTTTTTTTTTAAATTTTGAGGTGTGTATGTCTTGGGGCAATTAAGGCTATACACACACTTGCATGCAGACATATATACCCTAAAGTAAATTATTTATAGAACTTTGCCAAATACAGAAGTACAAGACTTAGAAAAACATTATTACATGTGTTGTTGTTCTTGCAGTCCAATGAAGCAATGTCCTTGGAATAGATTTCTTTAGATGGATTTTTGCTGGGGGCAGTGTGGTTGGTAGTATCTTAACTATCTTGCTAAATGACTTCTTTTGTTTGCCAGCATGATCTCTTTCTTTTCTGATCTTGGGCTTCAGACTGTCTCTCTTTAATACTTCTGGGAATAGGGATAGTTTTGAGAACTTGTCGACTTCTAAAACATTATATTGAAAAGATTGTGATTCAAGGACGTTGGCACATTTTTCACTGCAAATTTCAGCTGTTTTTTTATAATGGGTTTGCATTTCATTCTTGTATTCTGCAAATGTTACTGAATGTTGTTTTTTATTGTTATTATTTCCTTTCAATCTCTGACAATACCGGTCTTCTAATTTTGATGTCTCCCCCGCCTCTGAGTTGAACTGTGTTAGAGTGTGACTCTGCCGTGAAGGAAAAGTGAGTCTGTTTGAGTACTCATCTTCATCTGGCATTTTGCAATTAGGAACTCTTGGATATGGTGACAGTCCTGCTTCAGGTTTTTCCTCTGAGGTCAATTTATAGATGTTAACATGCTCCTTTTTTTCAAGGGACATCATGTTCAGTGTCCTTTCAAAGCAAGTGTTTGATTGAATTATTTTTGATTTACCACCCCAGCTATATAGGTCTTGAGTCTCTGCTTTACAAATAGAATTTTCTGCTCGAGGAAACTGTATGAAGTCATGTTCTTTCCTTTGATTCTTAAACGTTATATTTGTAAGTCTTTCTGGTGACTTATTTAATGGAATCTCTGGTACATTTTTGTTGGAAGAAGAATGAACTTTTATTAAACTTAGTGTTTTAGCTCCTTCTTTAGAGTAGTATCTTTTCTGTTCCCTAATTATTGACAGATTTTCTTCAAGATTGTGCAAAGGAAAATATTCTTTTTCTTCCTTTCTGATCAGTTCTGTTTCCACAAGTCTACCCTCAGGAACCTTTTGTAAAGTGTTCTTTTGAGCAATGTTTGAGTATTTAGTTTGCTTCTCCGAGTGCTCCTCTATAAGCTTACTTTCATCTCTAAAAGGCCAATCTGTCTTTATACATTTTAATGGCGTAGAACTGGAATTAATCAAATTTATATGCTGGTCGATCTTCTCTAATTGCCTTTTTGTGGTTAGTCCGGATTTTGAAAGTTTTTCAAAAAAAAAGCTCCGGAGGTGTTTGCTTAAATCAGCTTTTAGATTTAATAGTTCATTTTCTGATAAAGCTGTAAGATAATTTTGAAGAGATTTGTTTAAAGGAAATTTCGTGTTTATTTCAAGCCTTCTACCAAAACTCCCTCTTGAAATATCTTGTCCTGAGTCCTGTAAAGATATTGAGGCACTTTTAGCTCTGAGAGAAGATGTGCTTGAGAGTATACTCACAGGTTCTGTCTCTTTAAATAACTTGCTTTCTGAAAGATTTTCTAGGAAATAGTTTTGAAGAATTTCACTTAAAAAGGAGCATAGCTTTATTTCTAAATGTTTATCTATGAAATGATGATGAAAATTATGTATAAAAGACATGATTTCTTTCACAGTTTCTGAATATTTTTCTCGAAAAATGTCTTGCCCTCTTGGTTCTGATTTCTCATTAAGCAAATAAAGATTTTGATGGATTTTTGGTAAGTCGTCCTCGGTGATATGTCCTGATTCTGCAAGTCTTTCTACAAGGTAATGCTGGATATGTTTACTTAATTCAGCTTTAAAATTTTTTATTTCTGATTCTGAGAGTTCTTCTAGAAATACATGCAGCTTTGGGTTCAAAATAGGTTTTCTGTCTAATTTGTCGACTTTGTCAAAATTCTCTCTGATTTCTTCAGGGTCTTCTGTGTCATTTGTAAAAGAATGTTGAATTAATCTTTGTAATTCTCTTTCTGGTTGTCTTCTTTCAGACTGACCATATTTGAAAAAAACATTGAGGATGCATTTTAAAAAGGATTTTAATATTATTGTATCTGACTCACTAAGCTTATCCATTAACAAGTTGCTTAAATTTTCCAAAGTATTATTAAGATCATTTTCTTCTTTATAAAGCCTCTGACCATTCCTTGGCAAATCTGTTTTTATATCTGATATCGAATGATGTTTTGAATCTTGTGGGGGTATATTTTGACCTTCCTCTACAGATTCAATTGTATTGAGAGCACAAGTGGCTTCTTTGGGAATGGAGGGTATATTCTGCTCTGAAAGAGGTTCTGTTTTGATTTTTGAATACTCCTTTGTGGAATAGTTAGGCTTTTCGTCAGGAGAGCCTTTTTCTGAGTCCCCCAAAGAACTCTCTTGGTGTTCTTTATCTAATTCTGTCACTTTGATTAACCCAGATTCTAAAAGAGCATCTACAGGAAATGCTTGCATTATCCGATTTATAGCAGATTTGGACTCTGACAATTCTTGGTCATTGTCTTTTTTTTCATACTGAGCCCCATTATGCGAAGGCAAACTTCTCTCCCAAGCTGTGGGTAGTTGATCGTGCACATTCAGCTTCGTCCCACCTGGCACTTTCACTCCTTTCTCCGTCTCTGAGAAGATCGCTGAGGTGAATATTTGCTTTATAACATAGTCTGGTACGCCAGCCTTTAAGTCTTTTGCAGAGCTGTGTTCCCTTTCTACCTCTGTAGATTTTCCTGATCCACCTTCTGAAAGTGAATCTGTAGGCATGTCTTTAATTATTTGACTTAAAAGAGACTTTGAATTTAAAATATCTTTTTCTGGAAGCCAGCTTTTTAAGTCTTGGCTTTTTTCTGATACTTTGTCTTCTAAACTACTTGTTGGTTTATCATGAACACTCAGAAATTGAGATCTGTGGCTTTTCTTTCTTGCTTCAATGTCCATAGGAACTTCTGGTTTAGAAAATAATTCATCTAAACGGTCCTGTAGGTTTTTACTTAAAATTGACTTAAGCAGCATTGATTGTTTTAAATTTTCCACATGGGAGCTAAGATTTAATGACTTTGAGAGGTGACATGTATCTACATTTGCAGTCATTGATGATTCTCCTTCAAAATTTGGTAAAGTTACATTTGGTGGTCTTCCTTTTAATTTAGTGTCTAAAGGCTTTATTGTGATATCAGGATAACAAGCCCAGATTTTATTAGTAGGTTCTGCAGTTTTTTCTGAATGTGCTGGGTAAGGAGGATCTTGGTCTTCATGCTCTATAACCTCTGCACTTAAAATGTTTCTACATTTGGGCATGTCTTGGTCTTTCCTTTTTCTGACTGACATTTTGTTGTTTATATTCCTTAAAAAAGGATCAAAACCGTCCTTGATGTTGAATGTCTGGAATTGTAATATTAAAAAAAAGGTAAGAATTTCTGTAGCATTTATTCTGAATTTATAATGAATTTTCAAGTTAATTTTCTTTGAGCAACCTGTCAATGTATCTATTCATCCTCCTACCATCTACAAGGAGGAGAAAACCTATTTTAATTCTTTTAAATTATCTGAAATCGGAATAAAAATGAAAATTCCAATGCAAAATTTTCTCTAGCTTTTAATTTTAACACTATTTTTTT
This sequence comes from Elephas maximus indicus, assembly GCF_024166365.1. NCBI lineage: Eukaryota > Metazoa > Chordata > Mammalia > Proboscidea > Elephantidae > Elephas > Elephas maximus. The sequence goes on from NC_064824.1 coordinate 100,292,915, forward strand.
TTATCTATGTGCTTTTCACTACCTAGAATATTTTTTAAAGCCATCCATAAATAGTCGTGTGTTTGTATGTTTGTTTTAACTGCTCAATTTCCAGCATTAGCTGTATTTGTTGAAATGGTAACTAACTTCAGGATCTAAGTTCTATCCATATATTTACCATTTTAGTAGCAGCGTAGAAAAAGTAGTAGATGTCCCACTAAAAGTATCATAAACATTCTCTAAAGACTGACTTGGGGCATATATCAACTGCCTTTCAGTCTGGAAGTTTCAACAATGATAAGCTCCACCTAGCACTTAACATGTCACAGTAAAATCTTGCATTTTGATGAATCATTATGAAAGAAATGGTTAAGAGAGACCAGTACAAAAAAACTTTGCATTACAGTGAAATTTTAGTATAATATCCATAGGTAGTTTTATAGGTCTGAGATCAGCTATTCTATTATTGCAACTGCCTGCAAAATGAAGTCTCTATTCAAACCTTTTGCTTATACAACTTCTACAGTATCCAATTAAAAAAAACAAAATGTGAAATAATCAGCTTAATGCTTGTTTTAGTTGATTTCAGTTTAGTAGTTCAAAGTTCATTTTAATGGGTATAGCTGGTTTTTTGAATGGTAGTTGATACCAAGGTGATATCGTAAGAATCCCCTAGGTTTTTTGAGAAATACAGATTCCCAGGTTCCATCTCCAGATTTATGATTCAGTAGGTCAAGGGTGGGACCTGGGAATATGTATTTTTAAAAGATAGCCAAGTGTTTCTAATGGGTTGCCAGGTTTTAGAAACCAGTTGCTGTCAAGTCAACTCCAACTCATGGTGACCCCATGTGTGTCAGAGTAGAACTGTGGCCCATTGGGTTTTCAATGGCTGACTTTTTTGGAAAGTAGATCAGCAGGCCTTTTTCCAAGGCATCTCTGAGTGGACTAGAACCCACAACTTTTCAGTTAGCAGCTGAGCACGTAAAACCACCCAGGATCTCCGAGCCAGGTTTCAGAACTATTTAATTATTTAAAGTATCAGAGAAAACACAAGGAACCCTGGTGGTGCAGTGGCTAAGTGCTCAGCTGCTAACCGAAAAGTTGGGATTTGAACCCACCAGCTGCTCCTCAGGAGAAAGATGGGGCAATCTGCTTCTGTAAAGATTACAGCCTTAGAAACCTCATGAAGAAGTTCTACTCTGTCTTGTAGGGTTACTATGAGTTGGAATTGACTTGACAGCAGTGGGTTATTGGAGAAACAACGTAGTTAAATATGATTGATTTTGTGATAGAATAACTCAGGACTCACCTGATATTGTGTATTGCTTTCTATATGTCTTGGTCTGAGAGATGGTGATGTGAGTTGTTCGGGTGAAAAAAACACCTAATAAAAAAAGAAGTTTTAATTTTAGTCTACTTATAATGCAAGAATATTTTGCAAGATGATTTTATTCTTTCAACAGTTATTAAAAATATAAAAAATTTAAAACCTAAATAAATATCTTTCTCATAATAACTACTACTTCACTTTGCCAATTAGCAAAGAAATCTGTATTTACATAAACTTTGTTAGCTGCCTTCAAGTCAGCTCTGACTCATGGCAAACACATGCACAACAGGATTGAATCATTGTGATCCATAGGGTTTGCTTTGACTGATTTTTGGAAGTAGATTGTCAGGCCTTTCTTCCTAGTTTGTCTTAGTCTAGAAGCTCCACTGAAGCCTGCTTAGCATCATAGCAACATGCAAGCCTTCAGTGACAGACAGGTGGTAGCTGTGCTTGAGGTGCACTGACCAGGAGTTGAACCCCTTTCTCCTTCATGGAAGACAAGAATTCTACCATTGAACTACAAATACCCGCTGTGCATAATCTTAGCTCCTTGATATCCTATGGGGTTGCTATGAGTCAGAATCAACTCAACAGCAACAGGTTTATGGGTATTTGAAAAGTCAAAAAATAATACACACTGACCTCAAGCAGAAAAAAAGGTAGAAAAGAAAAAGAGTTGTCAAACAAATGTAACCTGTTTTTAAAAGGTTGTGAAATATTTTAGATAAGTGGCAGTTATATTGGTAGGAGCCCTGGTGGTGTAGTGGTTAAGAGCTAGGCTGCTAACCAAAAGGTCGGCAGTTCGAATCCACCAGCCGCTTCTTGGAAACACTGTGGGGCAGTTCTACTCTGCCCTGTGGAGTCACTATGAGTCAGAATTGATTCGACAGCAACAGGTTTTGATATTAAGATAGCATTTTCAATGACTCTCAATCTGTCATTGGTAATGTGTACTTAAAAGTGTTGAAACGGTGTTACTAAATCAAGGTGTAGAGGAACAATTATAGAATCACCAAAACAAAACAAAAAAAACAAACTCATTGCCATTGAGTCGATTCCAACTCATAGAGACTCTATACAGAATCATCAATTTTTTAGAGCTAGATGACACTTTAGTAATAATCTAGTCCTTTTCTTTATTTTACATAAGAATCCGAAGCTAAAATTTCTGGTTCCAAGTCACACAGAAGATTAGATACCTAAATCTAAAAAAAAAAAATCCTAGGTGTCCTAAATTCCCATCTGGTGCTCCTTCCACCATACAATCAGGACTGCAGTAAGGGAGCCTGGGTGGCTTTAGAAGCATCTTAATATGCATTCACACTGCCTACTCATCTAGAGAAAACCTGATACCACCTGTTTATAGAGAATACAGTACTTGAAACTGCTTTTCTATGCATTTTCTCCTTTAGTCTGGAGAGGGTTCATATTATGCCAAAAAGTTGATTAAAATAACAATCCAATGAATGATGTTCACGTAAGAGATACTTCTGGATTACTCTAAAATTTCATTAATATTAATAAGTAGATAACGTGACTCTATTCTTAAATAAAAGCAAATCAACATGAGTCAAGGAAAGTAACAAGTGTTCAGATCCAAAGGGCCCAGTGTCCCAAAGCTGAAAACAAAATCCTAAAGGCTTTCAGATGGAAAAAAATGGGTTACCTACAAAAGAATATCAAAATGATATCATGCTTTTCATCACTGCCACTGAACAATACAAAACAACAGAGCAATGCCTTTAAGGTTGGCTAGAATTCAGACTATCAACCACTGAGGGAACGTACAAAACCTTTTCAGAAATCTAAAGACTCAAAAAATATACTAACAATGCAGAGTGTATAAAAAAGTTATTCCAGGGCCTACCCCGCAAAAATGAAAATATTATCTAAGAAAGAAGACAACAAGGAGTATAAAAAACATGAGCATTGAGTATGACTTGAAAATAGTAGTCCAGATGATTTGAGGTGCTACATGGATGGATATTATTATTTAATAAGTTTACATTTATTTTTAGAATTACCTTCTGCTTATGACAATGATAATAGTTTTCATTGAATGTATACTTCTAAAGTTAAGTGTTAAATTATATAAGTAAAAACAGTTCATCAATATAAAGGAAAATATTAAATAAATAATAGTGCTGATAATACTCTAATACAGCAAAAAAAAAAAAAAATAAGAGTTATACAACTGACTGAAATTTGGGAAACTCTGCCTTCGAGGAAGCAGACTATAAAAAAATATATAAGCAATTTCATTGGCCTTTGATGAATGGGAGTCTGCCTCATTCAACAGTAGTTTACAGTCATAATATGACATTTGCTTTATGATGTACTATTTATTTAATCAGTTTTATTGAAGAATAATTTTCATACAATAAAACTTATCAGTTTTAAGTGTATAACTTGGTGAGTTTTGACAAATGTATACAGTCATGTAGCAACCACCACAATCATAACAGAAAACATTCTCATCACCCAGAAAAATTCCCTCATGCCCCTTTGCAGAATAACCTTTCTCCACCCCAGCCCCTTGAAGCCACTGGTCTGCTTTCTGTCACAAGAGTTTTGCATTTTCCAGAATATCATATAAATGGAAACATACCGTCTTTTGTGTCTGGCTCCTTTCATTTAGATTCATCCATGTGTCAGTAGCTTATTTCTTTTTACTGCTCCATTGTACGGATATGCCATATTTTATTATCCTTACACCAGTGGATAGATATATCTGGGTTGTTTCCAGTTTGGGACCATTATGAATAAAGCTGCTACGAACATTAACATGTAGGCCTTTGTGGGGACACAAGTTCTCCTTTCTCTTGAGTAAATACCCAGGAGTGGGACTGGTAAGTCATATGATAAGTGTATGTTTAAATTTGTAAAAATTTGCCAAACTATCTTCCCACATGGCTGTGCCAATTTGCCTTCCCACCACAATCACCTGAGAGTTGCGGTTACTCAGCAGTCTCACCAGCATTCAGTATTGTCATATTGTCAGTTGTTTCAGCCATTCTAGTGGGTGTGCTGTGGTACCTTATTGTGGTTTCAATTTGCATTTCCCTGATGACTGATGATTTTGAGCATCTTTACATGTGCTTATTTGCCATTTGTAAATATTCTTTGCTGAAGTATCTATTCAAATCCTTTGCTTATTTTCTGTAGGGTGTTTTTTTCTTTTTTCTTTTTTTTTTTTGGTGTATTTATTATAGAGTTATATATCATATTATGTTATGTTGTGATGGGATGTGATATATTATTTTTCCTACTTATCATAATATCCTTCATTGCATATATGTTTTGCAAATATTAATTTCCAGTTTGTGGCTTGACTTTCATTTTGTTTTCTTATTATTACCATTTTTTATTGTGCTTTAGATGAAGGTTTACAGAGCAAATTAATTTCTCAAACAATTAATATACATATAGTTTTGTGACATTGGTTGCCAACCCCAGGACATGCCAGCACTCTCCCTTTCTTGACTTTGGGTTCCCCATTACCAGGTTTCCTGTCCCTTCCTGCCTTTTTGCCCCTGGGCTGGTGTGCCCATTTAGTCTTGTTTTGTTTTATGGGCCTGTCTAGTCTTTGGCTAAAGGTTGAATCTCAGGAATGACTTCAGTACTGAGTTAAAAGAGTGGTTGGGGCCATACTCTTAGGGTTTCCCCAGTGTCTGCCAGACCAGTAAGTCTGATTTCTTTTTTGTGAGTTAGAATTTTGTTCTACATTTTTCACCAGCTCTGCCTGGGACCCTCTGTTGTGATCCCTATCAGAGCAGTTGGTGGTAGCTGGGCACCATCTAGTTGTACTGGATTCAGTCTGGTGGAGGCTGTGGTACTTGTGGTCCAGGTCCATTTGTCCTTTGGACTAATCTTTCCCTTGTGTCTTTGGTTTTCTTCATTCTCCCTTTCTCCAGAGAAGGTGGGACCAGTGGAGTATCTTAAATGGCTGCTCACAAGCTTTTAAAACCCCAGATGCTACTCAGCAAGGTGGGTTGTAAAACATTTTCTTTATAAACTATGTTATGCCAATTGAGCTAGATGTTCTCCAAGACCATGGTCCCCAGCCTTCAGCTCAGTAATTTGGTCCCTCAGGGAGTTTGAACGTGTCTGTGAAGCTTCTATGACCTTGACTTAGTCAAGCTGTGCGGGCTTCCCCTATATTGTGTATTGTCTTACCCTTCACCAAAGTTATCACTTATCTGTTGTCCATTTAGTGTTCCCCTACCACCAATCCCCTCCCTTGTAACCGTCAAAGATTGTTTCTTTTTGTATGTAAACTTTTTCATGAGTTTTTATGATAGTGGTCTCACAATATTTGTCCTTATGTGATTGATTTATTTCACTCAGCGAAATGCCCTTCAGATTCATCCATGTTGTGAGATGTTTCACAGATTCATCACTGTTCTTTACCATTGTGTAGTATTCCATTGTGTGTATATACCATAGTTTGTTTATCCATTCATCTGTTGATGGGCACTTAGGTTGTTTCCATCATTTTGTTATTGTGAATAATGCTGCAATGGACATGGGTGTGCATATGCCTATTCTTGTGATGGCTCTTATTTCTCTAGGATACATTCCTAGGAGTGGGTTTGCTGGACACGTGGTATTTCTATTTCTAGCTTTTTAAGAAAGTGCCTTATTGTTTTCCAAAATGGTACAACCCCCCATAGCCTCTCCAGCATTTATTTTCTGTTTTTTTGATTCGTGCTAGTAATGTTGGGGTGAGATGGTATCTCATTGTAGTTTTGATTTGCATTTTTCTAACGGCTAATGATTGTGACCATTTCCTCATGCGTCTGTTAGCCACCTGAATGTCTTCTTTGGTGAAGTGTCTGTGCATATCCTTTGTCCATTTTTTAATTGGGTTATTTGTCTTTTTGTTGTAGAGATGTTGGATTTTCCTGTAGATTTTAGAGATTAGACCTTTGTGGATTTGTCATACCCAAAACTTTTTTCCCAGTCTGTAGTTTCTCTTTTTACTCTTTTGGTGAAGTCTTTTGATGAACATTAAGTGTTTACTTTTTAGAAGATTCCAGTTATCTAGCTTATCTTCTGGTGTTTGTATATTGTTATGGTTTGTATCCTGTTTGTGCTGTGTATTAGGGCCTCCAGCATTGATCCCATTTTTTTCTTCTATGATCTTCATAGTTGTTGGTTTTATATTTAGGTCTTTGATCCATTTTGAATTAGTTTTTGTGTATGGTGTGAGATATAGGTACTGTTTCATTCTTTTGCAGATGGACATCCAGTTTTGCCAGCACCATTTGTTAAAAAGACTGTCTTTTCCCCATTTAGTGGACTTTGGGCCTTTGTCAAAGATCAGGTGATTGTAGGTGGATGGATGTACATCTGGGTTCTCAATTCTGTTCCATTGGTCAATGTATCTGTCATTGTACCAGTACCAGGCTGTTTTAACTACAGCAGCTGTATAGTAGGTTCTGAGGTTGACTTTCATTCTCTTAATGGGGCTTTTTCAAGAGCAAACTTTTTAAAATTTGATGAATTCCCATTTATCAATTATTTTCCTTTTATGGTCCCTGCTTTCTATAGGGAGTCATGAAAAACAGGTCAAAGAGGTGCAAAATCTAAAGGATTTTTGACTAGTCAAATTAAAATTTTTTCTCATGTGTTTTCTGCTAAAAGTTTTACAATTTTAGCTTTAACATTTAAGTTTATGGTCAGTTTTGAGTTAATTTTTCATGCATATGTAAGGAAAAGGTTTTTAGATTTTTTTTTTTTTTTTTTGATGTTACACTACAATTTGTTGAAAATACCATCTTTTACCCATTAAGTTACCTTGGCAACTTTGTCAAAATCAATTGACCAAATCTGTGTGAGTCTATTTCTGAACTCTTTATTCTGTTCCATATGTATATCTTTACGGCAGTGTGACACTGTCTTGATTACTGTAGTTCAAAATAAGTCTTGAAATTAGGTAGTGTAAGTTCTCCAACTTTTTTCTTCTTTCTGAAAATTGATAACTGTTCTAGGTCCTTTGCTTTTACAGATAAATTGTACAATCAGCTTATTAATTTCTACAGAAACCCCGATGGGATTTTGACTGGGATTGCATTACATCTGTGGGTCACTTTGAAGAGAATTGACATCTTAACATCGAGGTTTTTAATTCATAAACGGCATATCTCTCCGTTTATTTAGGTTTTCTTTAATCTTCATTAGCTTCTCAAAGTAATATTTATAGTTTTTAGTACACAGAACTTGCACATATTTTGTTTTTAGCCCTGTGTTTCATATTTTTGAAGCTATTGCTTTTCTAATTTCAATTTCCAATTGCTCATTGCCAGTGTATAGAAATACATGAATCCTTGCTAAATTCACCAATTAGTTCCAGTAACTTGTTATATATTTCTTAGGATTTTCTACACAGATGATGTCATGTGCAAATAAAGACATTTTTATATCTTCCTTTCCAATATGCACGCTTCTTATTTCCTTTTCTTGCTTTATTTCAAGGTTATAATTGCCGGTGCTGAGAGCAGTTATTCTTGTCTTTTCCCTAATGTTAGAGTCAAAGCATTCAATCTTTTACTATTAAATATGACATTACTCCCCTTTCCCCTCACCAAAAAACTGAACTAAACCCACTACTGTTGAGTTGATTCTGACTTATAGAGGCCTTGTAGAACTGCTTCTAGGTTTCCAAGGCTGTAATCTTTATGGAAGCAGGCTGCCACATCTTTCGCCCGAGGAACAGTTGGTACATTTGAGCCAGCAACCTTTTGGTTAGCAGCCAAGCGCTTAAATTTTGTAGATTCCCTTTATCATATTGATGAAGTTCTCTTCTATTATTAGTTTCTTGAGCTTTTTTTTTTTTTAATATCAAGAATGGACATTGAATTTTGTAAATTGCCTTTTCTGCATCTATTGAAATAATCATATGGTGTTTATTGTTGGTCTGCTAATATAGTGAATTCCAGTGATTGATTTTTAAACATTAAACAAATCTTGCATTCTTGCAATGAACACCACTTGGTCATGATGTAGTATCCTTTTAGATGTTCATGAATTGTGTTTTATAAAATTTTGTTAAGAGCTTTTGTAACTATATTCATGAGAAATATTGGTCTGGGCTTTTCTTTTTTGTAATGTCTCTCTCCCCACCCCCTCGATTTTGCTATTAGGGTAATGTTGACCTCAAAAAATGAGGCAGGAAAATGTTTCCTCCTCTTGTGTTTTTTGGAAGAACTTGTGTAGAACTGGTATTATTTACTTTTTAAATTTTTAGTAAAATTCCCTTGTGAAGTCGTCTGGGCCTGCAGTTTTCTTTACAGTAAGGTTTTTAAATAATAATACAATGTTTTTAAATAGACACAGTGCTATTCAGGCCATCTGTTTCTTTGAGTTAGCTTTGATAGTTGTGCCTTTAATGGAACTTATTCATTTTATCTAAATAGTTGAATGTATTGGTAAAAAGTTGTTCACAATATTCTCTTGATCTCTGTAGGATCTGTAGTGATGCCCCTCTTTCTTGATATTGTTAATTTTTGTCTTCTGTATTTTTCTCATCAGTCTAACTAGAGCTTTGTCAGTTTTATTGATCTTTTTAATAGAACCGGATTTTTATTTCATTGCTTTTCTATTGTTTTTCTGTTTCATAGTTCATTGATTTCCACCCTGATCTTTCTTCCATCCACTTTTCATTTAATTAGCTCTTCTTTTTCTAGTTGCTTAAGGTGGAAGTTTGAATCATTGATTTGAAACTTTTCTTCTTTTCTAATGTAATCAATGTTATAAATTTGCCTGTAAGTGCTGCATTAGCTGCATCCCACATACTTTGATATGATGTCTTCTCATATTCATTCAATTTCAAATATTTTCTAAATTTCCTTTTGTTTTCACATTTTTGTTCTGGAACATTTAGAAGTATACTGAATAATTTCCAAATATTTGGAGATTTTCCATCATTAATTTCTAGTTTAATTCTGTTATGATGAAAAAACACACGGTATGATTTCACTCTTTTTAAATTTATCGAGATTTGTTTTGTGCCCAATAATATACTCTATCTTGTTAACTTTTTCATGAACATTTAAAAAGAATGTATATTTTACACTTTGAGGGTGAAATGCTCTATACAAATCAGTTAGCTGAACTTTTTCAAGTCTTTTATATCTTTGTTGACTTTATCTCTACAATTACTGAGACAAGTGTTGAAATAGCCAACTATAATTATGAGTTTGTCTATTCCTCCTTTCAGATCTGTCAGTTTTTGCCTCATTTATTTTGAAGCTCTATTATTAGGTTCATACATATTTAGTATTGTGTCCTTTTGCTAAATTAATCCCTTTATTATTATGAAATGTTCTTCCCCATCCCTGATAATATGCCCTTTTTTGAAGAATAATATGTTCACTCCATGTTTCTTTTTTATTAGTGTTTTCATAGTATATCTTTATCCATCTTTTTACTTTTGGCTTTTGTATGTCTTTATATTTAAAGTGGGTTTCTTGTAGACAGCATATAGTAGTAGCCTTTTGCTTTATTATCTGTGATAATCTGTGCTTTTCAGTGGGATGTTTAGACCATCTATATTTCATTATAGATAGGTAGGTAGGTAGGTAGATAGATAATGTTTAAATTTCCTCTAGTAGGCCAAATATGGTCTCCAAAGGCATCCATATCCTAATCTGTGGAACCTGTGAATGTTATCTTATATGGCAAAAAATAAAAAGATAATTTTTTTTTCACAGATGTAATTAAGTTAAGGATCTTGAGATGAGATTATCCTGAATTACCTGGGTGAGCCCTAAATGCAATTACATGTATTCTAATAAGAGGGAGGCAGAGGGATATTTGACACACACAGAGAAGGCGATATGAAGATGGAACAAAAACAGAGTTAAAGATGTTGGCCTTGAAGACTGAAATGATGCAGCCACAAGCCAAGGAATGCCAGCAGCCAGCTGAGTCTGACGAGGCAAGAAATTCTCCCATAGAGACACTGGAGGGAAAGTAGTTCTGCCAATACCTTGATTTTGACCCAAAGATAAAAAATTCAGGTTTCTGGCTGCCAGAAAAATGAAAGAAAAAAGTTCTGTTGTTTTAAGTCAACGAGTTTGTGGAAATTTGTTACATCAGGTCACAGGAAATTAATATGTCTCCCATATTCTACTTGTTTTATGTATCCTGTTGGTTCTTTGTTCTTCTCTCCTCTTTTCCTGCATTATTTTGGATAAATTTAGTTTTAATAAGTGTCCCATTTTATCTCCACAATTGGTTTATTAAGGAGCCCTCATGGTGCAGTCTTTAAGCAATCAACTGCTAACCAAAAGGTCAGTGGTTTGAAACCAGCAGAGGTTCCATGGGAGAAAGATGTGGCAGTCTGTTCCTGTAGAGATTCACAGCCTTGGAAACACTATAGGGTTGCTATGAGTTGGAATTGACTTAACAGCAGTGAGTTTGGTTTTTTGGTACTGCCTTATTAATTCTACCTTTTTATTTTGACAGTTTAGTGATTGCTCTAAGATTTACAATCTATAGTACTAACTTATCACAGTCCGAAGTAATATTATGCCACTTCACATATAGAGTAAAAACCTTTTATCAGTATACTTTCATTCTCCCCATCTCATATTTTGCACTATTATTGTCATTCATTATACTTTTACATATGCTAAAAATCCTATAATATGTTGCTATTAATTTTGGTTTAAACAGTTACTTTTCCTTTAAAGATACTAAAATGAGAAGAAGAGAAAAAAAAAAAAAACCTTTTATATTTACTGGTGCTCCTCATTCCTTCATACAAATCCAAATTTCCAAGGTATAATTTTCCTTCTGCCTTAAGAACTTTAACATCACTTGTGGTGCAGCTATGCTTGAAATTAATTCTGTCAGCTTTTGTTTATTGAAAACAAATTTATTTTGCAATCTATTTTGAAAGATGTCACTGAGTAAAAAGTTCTAGGTTAATAGTTAAATTTTTATTTTAGTACTTTAAAGCTGTTATTCCACAGCCTCCTGGTTTGCATAGTCTCTAAAGATATCTGCTATTATTCTTATATTTGTTCCTATGTAAGTAATGTGTCATTTTTTCCTGGCTGCTCTTAAGGTTTTCTCTTTACCACTGGTTCTCAGCAATGCAATTATGATATGCCTTAGCATGAGTTTCCTTAGGTTTATTCTCCTTAGGGATGATTGAGCTTCTTGTATCTGTGGTTTTGCAATTTTCATCAAATTTGGAAAAACATTGACCATTATTTCTTTAAATATTTTTTTCAGTTGTCCTTCCATCTGAGACTCCAATTGTATATATGTTATACCACTTGGTATTTTTACATAAGTCTCTAATGCTATGTTTAATTTCTTAGAATCTTTTTTCTATCTGTGCTTGTGATGGTTAATGTCAAGTGTCATCTTGGCTAGGCTATGATTCTCAGTGGTTTGGTAAATATTATGTAATCATTTTCCTTTTTGTGATGTGTTATAAGCAGCCAATCAGATGAAACAGGAGTTTCCTTGGAGGTGGGGCCTGGCCCCAGTATATAAATGGATGCTCTGGCAAAGCTTGCTGTCTCTCGACCTAGTGCCCTTCTTCTCACCTGACCTCTAGTTCTTGGGATGTAAGCCTGCAGAAATCTGGCCTGCTGCCTGACCTGCAAATTTTTGATTTGCCAATCCTGACAACCCCATGAGGCAGCAAAGGCCTCCAGTCTGCTGCCTGACCTGCAGATTTTGGGTTCATCAGCCCCTGCAACCACTTGAGCCAATAGAGGTCTTCAGCCTGTTGCCTGACCCATGGATTTGGGACTTGCCGCGCCTCCCCACCCCAATTTTGTGAGCCATTTCATTGGAGTAAATTTCTCTCTGTATATAGTTATATACTCTTCACTGGTTTTGCTCTTCTAGAGAACCCAGACTAAGAAAATGCTTCATTTTGTATAATTTCTAACCCTAGGTCTTCAAGTTCACTGATCTTCTGTATTATCTAATATGCTGTTAATCCCTTTATAGGTTATCATTCATTTCAGACATTGTATTTTTCATCTCTAAAAATTCTATTTCATTTATACCTCCCATTCGGTCATCATGCTCATGTTTCCTCTTCCTTCTTGAACATATAGAATACATTTGTAATCACTGTTTTAACATCTTTTCTGTTAGTGCTATTATATTGACTGATTTTTTTTTCTGCATGATGGGTAAAATTTTCTTTTTTTTTTTGTATGTCTGGTAGTTTTTTTTTATTGGATATCAGAAATTGTATATTTTGCATTATTGGTTGTTAGATTTTGTTTTCTTCTTTTAAATAGTGTTTGATTTTGGTCTGGTACACAGTTAAGTTGCTTGGAATAAGTTTGCTCCTTTTGAGGCTTGCTTTTAAGCTTTATTGGGAAGAAGTTGTCCAGAGAAGTCATTAGCGTACGGGTGATTTCACCTCTCTAGCAAGGTCATACCTTCTAAGGATTCTACCTGCTGTCACATGTGTTCTAAGTCTTTCAATTGTGGCTAATGGGAATAGGAATTTCCTCCAGCCCTATGTGAGCTGCTAAAATTTTTCTACCTAATCCTTTTCAATGGATCTTTTCCTTGCCTTCTGTAATTTCCTACTTTGATCAGTACTCAATCAAAACTCCAGGGAAACTCCTTCACAGTTATCTGGAGATTTCTTCCTCTGTAGCTCCTTCCTCTCTGGTATTCTACTCCATAAATTCTGCCTCTGCCTCACCAAACTCCAGTCTCTATTTTCTCAGCTCAAGAAGACTCTGAAGCTTTGTTTTGTTCGCCTTGCTGGTACTGCTGCCTTTAGGCAGTAAACTGGTGCAGTTGTAGGGCTCACCTTGTTTGTTCCCTTCTCTAAGGAAGCATAGTCCCATGCTGCCTGTTGTTCAGTATCTGAAAGCCATTTTTCCATATATTTGTCCAGTTTTCTTATTGTTTAATGCACTCAATGTCATCAAGACGCTGTCTCTCCACCTCTTTGTTCATTTCTCTGTTGACTTTCATAGTCATTCTCTCTTCACTTGGCAGGAAAATGATCACTTCTAGTTCTTAATATAAAGGGGAAAAAAAAAACCCTCTCTCCTAATATCTTTACATTAAATCATATACTCATCATTGTAGCTGCAGAAACAGTGTTGAGATTGCCAAACCCACTAGGTATTGAAGTTGGGGAGGGGATGATATCTTAGTGAATGAATGTTGGCAGATAAAAAATATGCTGATTACACATGAATATTTTAATATTGTTGAGACAATTGCCTATCCATTTCAACAAATATATTAATAGATTCCTACCTCATACCAAAACAAAATTAAGCATAGACAGATTAAATACTTAATCATAAAAGGCATATACTAGAAAAGAATGTACTAGAAAAACATCTAAGAGAATACTTAGATTATCTTGGAGGGCACAAAGGAGCTTCTAAACAAGACAAAACCAACAGCCACAAAGGAAAAGGTGACAGAATTGACCATATAAACATTTAAAACTTCTATAAGGACTCCAAAGAAGTTAAAAATATAGATAGCAAAGAGCATAGATACCAAAGTATTATTATGCAAAATATATAATACATTCTCACATATAAATAAGAAAACATACAACCCAATATAAAAATATTGGCAAAGATTATAATCAAACAACAGAAATACAAATGGATAATAAAAACCAAACCAAACCAATCCCATTGCTGTCAAGTCAATTCTGACTCATAGCGACCCTATAGGACAGAGCAGGACTGCCCCACAGAGTTTCCAAGGAGTGTTTGGTGGATTCGAACTGCTGGCCTTTTGGTTAGCAGTCATAGCACTTAACCACTATGCCACCAGCATTTTCAAATGGATAATAAATCCATGAAAATAGTTCATTCTCATAATAACCCAGAAAATGCAAATTAAAACATCATTGAAATATCATTTTTGTTCATCAAATTAACAAAACATGTCTAGGGTGTCATTTTACATTTTGGGTGCAAATACAAATTATTAAATTTGTTTTGAAGGGTAATCTGAAAGTACCTATCATACCTCATACCCTTTGATCCAACATTTGTACTTCTCATATTTATCCTATAAAATACTGTATAGGTAAGGATAATCCTTGTCATTTATCAAGTGTCTATTATGTTCCAATCTCTTTAAAATTTGTTGAAATAGGTGATAGTATTTTCATTTTGCAGATAAGAAAACTGAAACCAGAGGTAAAGTGCCCAAAGTCATGTGACCATAGAAGTGGAAGAATCTGAATTTAGATATTTCTGTCTAAAAAATTCAAGGGTTTTTTGTTTTGTTTTGTTTTGCTTTGCTTTTACTATATCATACTAGTTCACTTTCCATCACCAAGCGCTGGCTTTCAATGACAGGTAAAATTAAATTAAATTTCTCATATCTCCCCACCTTCCTGTATCCCAACCTTTGGGGAAATGATGTAGGGTCTAGTCAATGTCAGGGCTCAAGTAGAAGCCAATTAAGCTATATCTGGAAAGTCATGATTTATAAAGGAGCTCTAAAAATGTAAAGGAACTATTGAAGGACTATCACCTGAATCAGCTATGAGTTGAAAGAGATGTTATCAGTCCTTTCCAATTCAGATTAGCACTCCAGAAGTTTGTCTCGAAATACTGCATTTCTTTAACACACCGTCTACCTTGGTTAGTAGAACACTCTTTTAACTTTAAACAACCTCAAAGTTTATTTTCCCATGGAATTCTGAAGATTTTGATTCCTGTTTGTGAAGTAATTATCTTGGACTTTCAGGGCTTTGTTCTAGAACTTTGCGATGTCTTCAATTTACAAACCTGTTGCCCTAGGTGACAGATCCTTTCAGCTTTCTTAGACTGTTGATTGTATATAATCATATTTTAGGGGTTACCAACTGAATTTATCTTGTTCAGTTTAATTTTGTTTTATCCATTGGGGTTGACTTACCATTCCTAAGAAAAATATTTAAGGTAAGCTGTTTTTAAGTTAACTGTTTATCTTGAAATAATTGTAGATTCACATGCAGTTGTAAGAAATAATAGAGAGATCTCCTGTACCCTTTACCCAGTACCCTCCAATGGTAACATCTTGCAAATCTGTAGTACAATGTCACAATCAGAATACTGACACTGATACAGCCAAGACACAGATGTTTCCACAGACACAAGGATCCCTAATGCTGTCACACCCTTTCCTTCCTGCTTCCAATACTTTCTTGGCCCCTGGCAACCACTACTGTATTTTCCATTTTATAATTTTGTTATTTCATGAATGTTATACAGGAGCCAACATGGCATTATAGAAAGGAGCACCACACAGTACCTTCACAGCAAAGATCTGTAAAACAGATATAAATATAAATCTGGAACCCTAAGTGTCAAATGAAGGGATAAAGAACTCATCCAAGCACTGAACGGAATAAGAAACTGACAGAGAACAAGGAGATCTACAGAGTGGAGTTCCCCTATTAGCTAACATGCCACAGATTTGCCATCTTGGACTCCTTAGTCACCAAGAATGGCAGACAGGAAGCACTAGAAGGCAGCTTCATGGAGCTCCTAGCAAGAGACAGAGCACCTGGTAACCAGGGATACGTGTTTTCCCACCCCTCACCCTTCTTCCCTCTGTGAAACCTTCACCACTTACTGGCAGACCGCTGTCCTTCTGCAGGGGAGATGCCAGCTCCTTGCCACTTGGATTCACCCGGTCCCCACTGGCCAGCGACTTCAGTGCCATTTTTTTTGTTGCGGTTTTTGGTTTTTTGTCTTCTTTTGGTTTCTTCTCTCTCTCACCTCTTTTCTTTCTCACAAACACCTGGTGCCGTGTGCCATCTCTACTCCTTCTTGATAGGCTGTGCGGCACCACTTGGCTAGGAAGCCACTTCCCTGGTCTGTGTCATCATGCTGGTGGGGTCCCTGGGGGCATTTTTTTCTTTTCTCAGTTTCTTGTCTCTCTCTACCTTCCTTCCTTCCTTTTCTCCCAAACGCCTGGTGCCATGTGCCATCTTCACTCCTTCTAAATGGGCTATGCAGTGCCATGTGGCTGAGAAACCCCTTCCCCAGTCTGGGTCACCAAGCCAGTGGGATCCCTTAGCGAATTTTTTTTTCTTTCCTCAGTTTCTTGTCTCTCTCAGCCTTACTACCTTTCTTTTCTCCCAAACACCTGGTGCCAGTGTGCCACCTCTGCTCCTTCTAGACAGGCTGTGCAGCACTGCTCAACTGGGGAGTCACTTCCAGTGGGCTCTCTCTGGGATTTTTTCCTTTTTTTTTTTCTTGGTCTCTTGTCTCTGCCTATCTTCCTTCCTTTCCTTCCTCATGACCACACAACATTTTTTTCTCAGTTTCTAGTCTCCTTCTATCTACCTTTCCTTCTCCCGATTACCTGGCTGCATGTGCCTTTGTCTGTCTGTCTCTCTCTCTTTTTTTTCCCCCAGTTTTTACCTCTCTCCCCCTTCCTTCCTTTCCTTTCTCCCACCCACCCAGATACATGTGCCAACTCTGCCCCTTATTGATGGGCTGTGCCACACTTCCCGGCTAAGAAGCCATCAGCACACAGCTTCCCTGGGTCTGCACCACTCCAATGGCAGGCTTCCACAGCACCTTTTTTTGTTTTGTTTTTGTTTTTTGGCTTCTGTTTCTCTCTCTTCTTCTTCACACCCACTTAGCTCCACATATCACATCTTCCCATTCCCTCCTGCCTGTCTGCTCAGTGCATACAGCACCATGCCCCTGAGTGGCACAGGCGTGGACCATCAGACCCAGCACTTCACTGCCCCCGGTCCTGCTCTGTTGGCCCCAGTACATGCCAAAAATGACCCATCCCCATCCCTCCCCCCCCCGATGGACCTGCCCTGTTACACCATAGCCAAGTGACTGGCCCTGCCCATTGAAGAAGGTGGTGAGAAATATTGTGTCCACAGATGAGCAAACAAAAATATCCAGCCCACCTGCCCAGACATAAGCAAATAAAACAAAAAAGCTGGATGAAACAAACAAATCTACAACCAATAAATGGAGAAAATAATTACTGAATGTCCCAAAACAGCAGACAATATGAAAATACATTAAAAAAAAAAAAAAAAGACAGGATGCCTCCAATAGGTGTCCAAAATAAAACACCAGGTGACCTCCTGGTAAAAGAAAAGGCACTGTAACTACCTGATAGGGAATTCAAAGCTCTAATATTCAGGGCTATCCAAGAAATGACTGAAAATACAGTCAAAAATAAGGAAAAAATAGACAAAATCATGGAAAAGGCAGACAAAACAATGGAAGAATTCAGAAAAATAAACAAGAACAAAATGTCAAAATAAACACACAACTAGAAATCACAGAAAAGATTAGAAATCTAAAAGATAAACAAGATTTCAAAAATGGAAAAAGTCATAGAAGATTTGAGGAGCTAGTTTGAAACAATGGAAGCCAGGGTCAGCAAAATTGAAGACAAATCCTTGGATACCATTTTGTTTAAAGAAAAACCAGAGAAAAGAATGAAGAAAAATGAAGAAACCCTGAGAACAATGTGGGATACAATCAGAAGCAAAAATTTGTGAGTGATTGGAGTTCCAGAACAAGGGGAGAAAATGGAGAACACAGAGAGGATCATTGATGAATTGCTAACAGAAAACTTCCTGAATATCATGAAAGATGAAAAGCTGACCATCCAAGAAGCTCAAAGAACCCCATATAGGATAGAACCCAAAAGAAAATCACCAAGACATATCAAGCATACTCACTAAAACCAGACAAAGAAAGAATCTTGAGAGCAGCTCGAGAAAAACGAAAAGTCACATACAGAGGAGAAACAATAAGACTAAGCTCTGATTACTTGGCAGAAACTAAGTAGGCTAGAAGGTAATGGGATGACATATACAAAAACTTGAAAGAAAAAAATTGTCAATCAAGAATTACACATCCTGTAAAACTCTCAAATATGATTGTGAAATTAGGACATTTCCAGAGAAACAAAAATTAAAGGAATATGTAAAAACCAAACCAAACTTCAAAGAACTATTAAAAGGAGTCCTTTGGTTACAGAATCAACATCAGACAACTGCCTGAATCTATGACACAAGACCACATCAGCCATATACCAACCTAGGTAATGAACTTGCAAGGATAAAACACAACTAAAATATTTATAACAGGGAACTAGAGGAGTTAATCTGTAAATGACAAAAACATCAGAACAATAAAAGAGGGAATAAATGGTGTGGGTATAGAACTTTCTAACAGAGAGGAAGGCAAGGTGATAACAAGTAATAAAAGACTCGTTTAGGAAGATAGGGGTAAATTTCAAGGTAACCACAAAGAAAGTTAACAAACCTAAAATGAGACAAAGAAGAAAAACACAGTCTCAGTAAACACAAAATTTACAAATATGAAAGAAACAAACAAAAAGAATTCAGCGCAGGAGAGTAAGAAGAACAAAGAAAACGTTTACATGACAAAAAAAAAAAAGCACTACAAAATGGCAGATAAACTCATACCTATCAATAAGCACACTGAATGTAAAAGGCCTAAATGCACCCATAAAGAGTCAGAGGGTGACAGAATGGACAAAAAACAGGACCCATCAATATGTTGCCTACAAGAGACACACCATAAAAACAAAGACATAACTTATTAAAAATAGAAGGATTGAAAAAAATATAGCAAGCAAACAGCTACCAAAAAAGAGCAGGAGTGCCAATACTAATCCTAGATAAAACAGACTTTAAAATAAAATCCACTATAAAGGACAAAGAAGGGCATTATATAATGATTAAAGGGACAATCCATCATGAAGACATAGCCATAATAAATATTTATGCACCCAATGATAGGGCTCCAGAATGCATGAAACAAACTCTAACAGCACTGAAAAGAGAATTTGACAGCTCCACGGAAATAGCAGACTTCAACACACCACTCTTGATAAAGGACAGAACATCCAGAAAGAAACTCAACAAAGATACAGAAGATCTAAAAGTCACAATCAACTAACTTGACCTCATAAATATATTTAGAACACTCCACCCAACAGCAGCAAAGTACATATTCTTTTCCAATGCACATGGAATGTCCTCCAGAATAGACTACATCTCAGGCCACAAAGCAACCCTCAACAAAATCCAAAACACTCTGAGATAAGACAAAGTATCTTCTCACATCACAATGCCATAAAAGCATAAAATAATAACAGGAAGAGCAAGGGAAAAAAATCAAATACATGGAAACTGAATAGCACCCAGCTTAAAAACCACTGGGTAATAGAAGAAATCAAAGATGGAATCAAAAAATTCCTAGAATCAAACGAGAATGAAAACACATCATACCCAAACCCATGGGACTGAGCAAAGGCAGTGCTCCAAGGTCAATTTATAGCAGTAGATGCACACATCAAAAAAGAAAGGGACAAAATCAAAACTTTAGCTACACAACTCAAACAAATAGAAAGGGAATAGCGAAAGAAGCCCATAGCCAACAGAAGAAAGA
Source organism: Elephas maximus indicus (assembly GCF_024166365.1). NCBI lineage: Eukaryota > Metazoa > Chordata > Mammalia > Proboscidea > Elephantidae > Elephas > Elephas maximus. Next base: position 100,312,649 of record NC_064824.1, read on the forward strand.
AAATAATAAAGATCAGAGCAGAAATAAATGAAAGAGAAAATATAAAAACAATCGAAAAAATCAACAAAAACAAAAGTCGGTTCTTTGAAAGTAACAAAAAAATCGACAAACCACAGGCCAAACTGACAAAAGAAAAACAGGAGAGGTAGCAAATAACCCAAATAAGAAATAAAATGGAGGATGTTACAACAGACCCAACTGAAATAAAAAGGATCATAACAGAGTACTATGAAAAACTACAGTCCAACAAATTTGAAAACCTAGAGGAAATGGACAAATTTCTAGAAACACACTACCTACCCAAACTAACAGAAACTGAAGTTGAAAATCTGAAGAGACCCATAACAAGAGAAGAGATTGAAAAGTAATAAAAATAACCCCCCCCAAAAAAAAAGTCTTGGCCCAGATGGCTTTACTGGAGAATTCTACCAAACATTCAGAGAAGAATTTATACCAGTACTACTCAAACTATTTTAGAACATAGAACATAAAACAGGAAGGGATACTTCCAGATTCTATGAAGCCAGCATAACCCTGACACCAAAACCAGGCAAAGACATCACAAAAAAGAAAATTACAGACCAATATCTCTCATGAATATTAAAAAAACTGAACCAAACCCATTACCATTGAGTCGATTTCGACTCATAGCAACACAATCTAATCTTTTAGACCTCATCAGTATAACTAAAAAAATACTGCCTCTAATTCATCTTATTACATCATAGTGATAGGATTTACAACACATAGGGAAATCACGACAGAAGATACAATGGTAGACAATCATATGAGGGAATCATGACCTAACCAAGTTAATACACACATTTTTTGGGGGACATAATTCAATCCATGACAGTGCCCATCAACAGATGAATGGATCAACAAACTATGGTACATACACGCAATGCAGTACTATGCAATGATAAAGAACAATGATTAATCTGTGAAGCATCTCACAACATGGATGAACCTGGAGCACATTATGCTGAGTGAAATAAGTCAATCACAAAAGGACAAATAATGTATGAGACCACTACTATAAAAACTCATGAAAAGATTTACACGCAAAAAGGAACAATCTTTGATGGTTATAGGAAGGAGAGAGGAGGGGAGGGAAAAACACTAAACAGACAATAGATAAGTGGTAACTTTGGTGAAGGGCAAGACAGTACACAATACTGGGGAAGCCAGCACAACTTGACCAAGGCAAGATCATGAAAGTTCCATAGACTCAACCAAGCTCTCTGAAGGACCGAATTATTGGGCTGAGGGTAGTGGGGACCATGGTCTTGGAGAACATGTAGCTCAATTGGCATAACAGAGTTTATAAAGAAAACGTTCTACATTCTGCTTTGGTGAGTAGTGTCTGAGATCTTAAGATCTTGTGAGCAGCCACCTAAGATATTTCACTGGCCTCACCCTGTCTGGAGCAAGGGAGGATGAAGAAAACCAAAGACACAAGGGAAAGATTAGTCCAAAGGACTAATGGACCTGGACTGCAAACACCACCACGAGACTGAGTCCAGCGCAACTAGACGGTACCCAGCTACCACCACTGACTGCTCTGACAGAGAGAGATCACAATAGAGGGTCCCAGACAGAGCTGGAAAAAAATGTAGAACAAAATTCTAACTCAGAAAAAAACAAAACAAAACAGACTTTTTGGTCTGACAGAGCCTGGAGAAACCCAAGGAGCATGGCCCCCAAACACCCTTTTAACTTGGTACTGAAGTCACTCTTGTGGCTCCTCCTTCAGCCAAAGATTAGACCGGCCGGTAAAACGAAATGAGACTAAATGGAACAACAGCCCAGAGGCAAGGATGAGAAGGCAGGAGGGGACAGGAAAGCTGGTAATGGGGAACCTAAAGTTGAGGTGGGGAGAGTGTTGGCATGTCACAGGGTTTGCAACCAATGTCGTAAAACAATATGTATATTAATTTTTTAATGGGAAGCTAGTTTGCTCTGTAAAGTTTCGTCTAAAGTACACCAAACAAACAAAAAAAGTTATATAACTTCTCATGCCATGCATAACATTTTGGGATTTACTTTTTTTACTCAGCATAATTCTCTAGAGATTCATTCAGGTTATTGTGTGAACCAACAGTTCATTACTTTTTTTTGCTGGGTAGTATACCACGGTATGAATGTACCAGTTGTCAAGTGAAGGGCAGCTGGATTCTTTCCAGTTTTTGTCTATTGTGACTAAGGCTGCTATGGACATTTGTGCACAGATTTTTGTGTTAACACAAGTTTTTTATTTCTCTGGGGTAATGTCCAAGAGTGCAATTGTTGGGTCATATGGCAGTTGCATGCAGAGTTTTAAAGACACTGCCAAGCTGCTTTCCAGAATGGCTGTGTAATTTTAAATTATTCAGCATTTGCTCTACCTTTTCACCAGCATTTGGGGTTATTAATGCTTGTTTTGTTTTATTTTAAGTGTGAGATTTAGGTCAAGGTTCGTTTGTTTTGTTTTGTCCCCATCCCCACCCCCCAGGGATGTCCACTTGCTCCAGCACCACTTGTTGAAAAGGCTATCTTTCCTCCACTGAATGTCTTTCGCACCATTGTAAAAAGTCAGTTGGGCGTATTTTTGTGGGTCTATTTCTGGGATGTCTATTATGTTGTATTGCTATATGTGTCCACCTCCCCACCAATACCACACTGTCTTGACTACTACAGCTATATACCTATTGGGGTCGAGTTGATTCTGACTCATGGCAACCTTACATGTTATAGAGTAGAACTGCTCTATAGGGTTTTCTTGGCTGTAATCTTTACAGAAACAGTTCACCAGGCATCTCTTCCACAGAGCCACTGAGTGTGTTCAAATTACCAATCTTTAGGTTAGCAGCTGATCACAAACTGCTTGCACCACTCAGGTTCCTACAGCTATGTGGTAGGCCTCAATAACTGGTAAAGGGAGTCTCCTCACTTCATTTTAATTTTTTTAAGTTAACTTTAGCTATTAAGTTTTCAAGTTAACTTTAGCTATTAAATTTTCAAGTTAACTTTAGCTATTAGGGCATGTGCATTTCCATATATATTTTAGAGTGATCTTGTCTTAGTGGCACAAATGGTTTGCGCTCTACTTCTAACGTAAAGATTGGCAGTTCAAGCCCACCCAGCAACACATGGAAGAAAGACCTGGCAATCTGCTTCTGTAATGATTGTTGTTGTTGTTGTGTACTGCCAAGTGAATTCAAACTCATAGGAACTCATGACATAGTAGAACTGCCCCATTCAACTTCCTAGGCTGTAATCTTTACAGGAGCAGATTAAGAAGTCTTTTCTCCTGTGGAGCGGCTGAAGGGTTGGAATTGCTGACCTTTCAGTTAGCAGCTGAGTGCAAGAAAACCCTGTGGAGTTCAGTTCCACTCTGAAATATATGGGATCACCATGAGTTGCAATTGACTTGGAAGCAATAGGTTTGTTTTTTTGGTTTGTCTATGCCTACAAAAATCTGGAATTTAGATAGAAATAGTGTTAATCTATGGAACAATTTGGGGAGATTTGACATCTTTACTATTTTGAGTCTTCCAGGCCCTGAACATGGTATGTCTCTTCATTTATTTAGGTCTTCTTTGATTTCTTTAATCATAATTTAAAAAAAAATTTTTTATTGTACTTTAGGAGAAAGTTTACAGCTCAAGTTAATTTTTCATATCAAAATTTATACTCACATTGTTATGTGGCCCTAGTTGCAATCCCCACAATGTAACAGCACACTCCCCCTTTTCACCCGGGGTTCCCTGTGTTTATTCAACCAGCTCCTATTCCTTTCTGCCTTCTCATCCAGCCTCCAACAGGAGATGCCCATTTAGTCTCATGTATCTACTTGAATTAAGAAGCACACTCTTCATAAGTATTATTCTATGTTTTATACTCCAATTTAATCTTTGTCTGAAGAGCTGGCCTAAAAAATGGTTTTAGTTCTGGGTTAACAGAGAGTCCAGGGGCCATGTCTTCTGGGGTTCCTCCAGTCTCAGTCAGACCATTAAGTCTGGACTTTTTACTTGAATTTGAGTTCTGCATCACACTTTTCTCCCACTCCATCAGGGACTGTCTGTTGTGTTCCCTGTCAGGGCAGTCATTGATGATAGCTGGGTACCATCTAGTTCTTCTGGTCTCAGGATGATGGAGTTTCTAGTTTATGCGGTCCTTTTGTCTCTTGGGCTAAAATTTTCCTTGTGTCTTTGGTGTTCTTCATTCTCCTTTGCTCCACATGGATTGGGACCAACGGATGCATCTTAGATGGCTGCTTGCTAGCTCTTAAGACCTCAGATGCCACTTACCAAAGTAGGATGCAGGACATTTTCTTAACAAACTTTGTTATCCCAATTGACCTAGATGTCCCCTGAAACCATGGTCCCTAGACCCCAGCCCCAGCTACTCTGTTCTTTGAAGTATCTAGTTGTGTTCAGGGAAGTTCTTAGCTTTTGGTTTAGTCCAGTTGTGCTGACTTCCCCTGTATTGTGTTTGTCATCCCCTTCACCTGAGATAATTCTTATCTACTATCTAGATGATCCAACTGAATAGGAAAGTATTGAGCTATATCATTAATATCACATGCAAGTGAAATTTTGCTGAAGATCATTCAAAAGCAGCTGTAGCAGTATATCAACAGGAAGCTATCAGAAATTCAAGCTGGATTTAGAAGAGGATGTGGAACCAGGGATTCCATTGCTGATGTCAGATGAATTCTGGGTCAAACAGAGAACACCAGAAAGATGATTAACTGTGTTTTACTGACTATGCTAAGGCATTTAACTACGTAGATCATAACAAATTATGGATAACATTGCAGAGAATGGGAATTCCGGAACACTTAATTGTGCTCATAAGGCATCTGTACACGGATCAAGAGGCAGCTGTTCGGACAGGACAAGGGGATACTGCACAGTTTAAAGCCAGGAAAGGTGTGCATCAGGGTTGTATCCTTTCACCATACCTATTCAATCTGTATGCTGAGTGAATAATCCGAGAAGCGGGACTATATGAAGAAGAACAGGGTGTCAAGATTGGAGGAAGACTCATTAACAACCTGCATTATGCAGGTGACACAACCTTGCTCGCTGAAAGTGAAGAAGACTTGAAGCACTTACTGATGAAGATCAAAGGCTACAGCTTTCAGTATAGATTACACCTCAACATAAAGGAAACAAAAATCCTCACAATAGACCAATGAGCAACATCATGACAAACACAGGAAAGATTGAGGTTGTCAAAAATTTCATTTTGCTTGGATCCACAATCAACACCCATGGAAGCAGGAGTCAAGAAATCAAAAGACCCATTGCTCTGGGCAAATCTTCTGCAAAAGACCTCTTTAAAGTGCTGAAAAGCAAAGATGTCATTTGAGGACTAAGCTGTGCCTGACCCAAGCTACAGTGTTTTCAATCGCCTCATATGCATGCAAAAGCTGTACAATGAATGAAGAAGACTGAAGAATTGACGCCTTTGAATTGTGTTGTTGGCAAAGAATATTGAATATACATACCATGGACTGCCAAAAGAACGAACAAATCTGTCTTGGAAGAAGTACAACCAGAATGCTCCTTAGAAGTAAGGGTGGTGAGACTATGTTACTTTGGACTCGTTGTCAGGAGGGATCAGTCTCTAAAGACATCATGCTTGGTAAAGTAGAGGGTCAGCAAAAAAGAGGAAGACTGTCAATGAAGTAGATTGACACAATGGCTACAACAATGGGCTGAAGCATAGCAACAATTGTGAGGATGGTGCAGGGCTGGGCAGTGTTTCGTTCTGTCGTGCATCGGGTTGCTATGAGTCGGAACCAACTCAACAGCACCTAACAACAACAATAACAACAATCTGGTTAGTGAATTCCCCTGTCCCCCCTTCCCTACCCTCATAACCATCAAAGAATGTTTTCTTCTGTGTTTAAACCTTTTCTTGAGTTCTTAGAATAGTGGTCCCACACAATATTTGTCCTTTTGCGACTGACTAATTTCACTCACATTAATACCCTCCATATTCATCCATAGATGTTTTGCGGTTCCTCATTGGTCTTTATTGTTGTGTAGTATTCCATTGTGCCTATATACCATAATTTGTTTATTCTTTCGCCTGCTGATGGGCACCTACGTTGTTTCTATCTTTTTATTATTGTGAACAGTGCTGCAATCAACATGGGTGTGCATATATCTATTGATGTGACGGCTCTTATTTCTCTAGGATATATTCCGAGGAGTGGGATTTCTAGATCTTATGGTACTTCTATTTTTCTAGCTTTTTCAGGAAGTGCCAAATCGATTTCCAAAGTGGATGTACCATTTTACTTTCCCACCAGCAGTGTGTGTTTCAGTCTCTCCACAACCTCGCCAACATTTATTATTTTGTGCTTTTTCAATTAATACTATCCATGTTGGGGTGAGACGTTATTCTAATGGCTAATGATCGTGAGCATTTCCTCATGTATCTGGTAGCCACCTGAACGTCTTCTTTGGGGAAGGGTCTATTCATATCTTTTCCCCATTTTTTAATTGGGTTATATGTCTTTTCGTTGTTGAGGTTTTGCAATATCTTGTAGATTTTCGAGATTAGACCCTGATCGGATGTCATAGCAAAATTTTTTTCCCAGTCTGTAAGTTGTCTTTTTACTCTTTTGGTGAAGTCCTTGGATGAGCATAACTGTTTGATTTTTTAGCAGCTTCCAGTTATCTAGTTTCTCTTCTGGTGTTTGCATTGTTAGTTATGTTTTGTATTCTGTTTATGCCATGTATTAGGGCTCCTAGCATTGTCCCTATTTTTTCTTCCGTTATCTTTATTGTTTTAGATTTTATATTTAGGTCTTTGATCCATTTTGAGTTAGTTTTTGTACATGGTGTGAGGTATGGGTCTTATTTCATTTTTTTGCAAATGGATATCCAGTTATGCCAGCACCATTTGTTAAACAGACTCTCTTTTTCCCAATTATTGGACTTCGGGCCTTTGTTAAAAATCGTCTGCTCACAGGCGGATGAATTATGTCTGGATTCTTAATTGTGTTCCACGGTCTCTGTATCTGTCATTGTAGCAGTACCAGGCTGTTTTGACTACTGTGGTGGTATAATAGGTTCTGAAATCAGGTAGTGTGAGGTCTCCCACTTTGTTCTTCTTCTTCAACAATGCTTTACTTATCCAGGGACTCTTACCTTCCGTATCAAGTTGATTTGTTTCTCCATCTCATTAAAAATTGTTGATGGAATTTGGATCAGATTGCATTGTATCTGTAGATTGCTGTGGGTAGAATTGACATTTTCACAATGTTGAGTCTTCCTATTCATGAGCAAGGTATGTTTTTCCACTTATGTAGGTCTCTTTTGGTTTCTTGCAGTAGTGGCTTGTAGTTTTCTTTGTATAGACTTTTTACATCTCTGGCTAGATTTATTCCTAAGTATTCTTCCTGGGGGCCATCGTAAATGGTATGGATTTGGTAATTTCCTCTATGACGTTCTCTTTGTTGGTGTAAAGGAATCCAATTGATTTTTGTATGTTTGTCTTGTATTCTGATACTTTGCTGAAATCTTCTATTAGTTCCAATAGTTTTCTTGTGGATTGTTTGGGGTTTTCTGTGTATAAGATCATATTATCCGTAAAGAGGGATACTTTTACTTCTTCCTGACCAATTTGGATTGCTCTTTATTTCTTTTTCCCACCTTATTGCTCTAGCTAGGACCTCCAGTACAATGTTGAATAAGAGTGGTCATAAAAGGCATCCTTGTCTGGTTTCCGCTCTCAAGGGAAATGCTTTCAGAGACTCTCCATGTAGGATGGCTGTTGGCTTTGTATAAATGCCCTTTATTATGTTGAGGAATTTCCTGTCTATTCCTATTTTGCTGAGAGTTTTTATCATGAATGGGTGTTGGACTATGTCAAATGACTTTTCTGCATCAGTCGATAAGATCGAGTGGTTCTTATCTTTTATTTTTGTGATGGATTACATTGATTGTTTTTCTAATGTTGAACCATGCCTGCATAACTGGTATAAATCCCACTTGGTCACAGTGGAAAAAAAAAAAATTTTTTTTTAAGTTGTTGAATTCTGTGGGCTAGAATTTTGTTGAGGATTTTTGCATCTATGTTCATGATGGATATTGGTCTGTAATTTTCTCTCCCTTTTTTTTTTTTTTGGTGTCTTTACCTGGTTTTAGTATCAGGGTTATGCTGGATGAGTTTGGGAGTATTCCATCCTTTCTATGCTCTGAAATATCTTTAGTAGTAGTGGCGTTAACTCTTTTCGGAAAGTTTGGTAGAATTCTCCAGTGAAGCCATCAGGGCCAGGCCTTTTTTGTTGTTGTTGTTGTTGGAAGTTTTTTAGTTACCTGCTCAATTTCTTCTTTTGTTATAGGTGTATTAACTTTTATACCTCAGTTCGTGTTAGTTTAGGTAGATAATGTGTTTCTAGAAATTTGTCCATTTCCTCTAGGTTTTCAAATTTACTGGTGTACAATTTTTCATAGTATTCTGTTATGATCCATTTTAGTTTCAGTTGGGTCTGTTGTGATATCACCCATCTCATTTCTTATTCGGGTTATTTGCTTCCTCTACTGTTTTTCTTTTGTCAGTTTGGCCAGTGGCTTATTGATTTTGTTGATCTTTTCAAGAAACCAGCTTTTGGTCTTGTTACTCTTTCAATTGTTTTTCTATTCTCTTTATTTCTGCACTAATTTTTATTATTTTCTTTCTTCTGGTGCCCCAGGGCTTCTTTTGCTGCTCCCTTTCTATTTTTCCTAGTTGTAGGGTTAACGTATTGATTTTGGCCCTTTCTTCTTCTTGAATGTATGCATTTATTGCTATAAATGGACCTCAGAGCATTGCTTTTGCTGTGTCCAAAAGGTTCTGGTAGGGTGTGTTTTCATTCCCATTAGATTCTGTGAATTTCTTAATTTTGTCCTTGATTTCCTCTACAACCCAGTAGTTTTTGAGCAAGGTGTTGTTCACTTTCCACATATTTGATATTTTTTCCTTGCTTATTCTGTTGACTTCTACATTTATGACTTTATGGTCAGAAAAGATGCTTTGCAATATTTCGATGTTTTGGATTCTGTTAAGGCTTGCTTTGTGGCCTAATATGTGGCCTATTTTGCAGAATGTTCCATGGGCATTGGAAAAGAAAGTATACTTGTCTTCTGTTGGGTGGAGTGTTCTGTATATGTCTATGAGGTCAGGTTGGTTGATTGTGGTATTTAGGTCTTCTGTGTCTTTATTGAGCTTCTTTCTGGATGTTCTGTCCTTCACCAAAAAGTGTTGTGTTGAAATCTACTATTATTATGGAGCTATCTATCTCTCTTTTCAATGCTGTTAAAGTTTGTTTTGTGTATTTTGGAGCCCTGTCATTGGGTGCATAAATATTTATTATGGTTATGTCCTCCTTTGACCCTTTAATCATTATATAATGTCCTTCCTTATCCTTTGTGGTGGATTTTGGTTTAAAGTCTATTTTGTCAGAGATTAACATTGCCACTCTTGCTCTTTTTTGATTGCTGTTTGCTTGATATATATTTTTTTCCATCCTTTGAGTTTAGTTTGTTTGTGCCTTTCAGTCTAAGGTGTGTCTCTTGTAGGCAGCATATAGATGGATTGTATTTTTTTAATCTGTTCTGCCACTCTCTGTCTCTTCATTGGTGCATTTAGTCCATTTACATTCAAAGAAATTATTGATAGGTATGAGTTTAGTGCTGTCATTTTGAAGTTTCTTTTTGTGTGTGTGTTGTTGACAGTTCTTTGTTTCACTTAATTTTCTGTGCTGAGTCATTTTTCTTTATGTATTTTCATCTTTGTTGATTTTGTATTTGCTGAGTCTTTATGTTTTTCTTCTTTTTTATTTTGATGGGTAGGATTATTAGTTTCCTTTGTGGTTATGTTAGCTTCTGTTTATCTGGAAATGTTCTAATTTTATCATCATATTTGAGGGATGGTTTTGCTGGATATATAATTCTTGGCTGGCAATTTTTTTCCTTCAAGGCTTTCTGTATGTCATCCCATTGCCTTCTTGCCTGCATGGTTTCTGCTGAGTTGTCAGAGCTTAGTCTTATTGACTCTCCTTTGCAGATGACTTTTCATTTATCCCTAGCTGCTCTGAAAATTCTCTCTTTATCTTTGGTTTTGGCAACTTTGGTTATATGTCTTGGTGACTTTCTTTTGGGATCTACCCTGTGTAGGGTTTGATGAGCTTCTTGGGTAGGTATCTTCTAGTCTTTCACAGTATCAGGGAAGTTTTCCGCCAACAATTCTCCCTGTATTTTCTGTTATACTCCCCTGTTCTGGTATTCCAATCACTTGTAGGTTATTCCTCTTGATAGAGTCCCACACAATTCTTAGAGTTTCTTCATTTTTTTTAATTCTTTTATCTGATTTTTCCTCAAATAAATTGGTGTCAAGTGCTTTATCTTCAATACCACTAATTCTGACTTCCATTGCCTCAATTCTGCTACTCTGCATTGTCTAATTCTGAAATTTTATTGTTAAATCTTTTTGGATTTCTATTTGCTGTCTCTCTGTGTATTCTTGTAGCGTGTTAAATTTGTCATTATGCTCTTGTATAGCCTTCTTAAGTTCCTATTACTTTGTCTGCATGTTTCTTGGCTTGGTCTTGAAAAGCTCAGTATATTAATCTTTTGAATTCAACTTCCAGTAATTCCAAGACATTATCTTCCTCTGGGAGGTTTTTTGGTTCTTTTTTTTGGGTCACTTGCTGAAGCCATCATAGACTGCCTCTTTATGTGATTTGATATTGACTCTTGTCTCTGAGCCATCAGTAAGCTATTATATTTATTTATTTTATGTTTGCTTACTGTGTCCTAGCTTCTTGTTTTGTTTTGATACGTCCAAATAGGCTGGTCATGTGAGCTACTTTGATTATTGGTGTCTTTGAAGCTTGCTTATCCTGTCACCAGGTGGTTAGAGCTGCCACTAGGTATGGGAGCCCAGGAGTCCATTTACTTTTCTAGGGTGGATTCAGGTCAGGTGTCCAGGCCGTCAGTCAGAGTGTTTGGTGCAGGCTTTCACCTACAGTCCTAGATGTGCAGGGCTACATAGGGGTGATTGGCGCTGACACAGTTATCTGGCTGCAGTAGCAGATTATGTGCTGAGCAAGGCAAGGGGCTGATGGCTGCCCCTGAGTGCCTGGGTTGAAGGCATGTCCCTGTTCCCTAGAGCTCATAGGTGGGTGGGTTTTGTAGCCAGATTTTGGGTACCCAATTCTGTTGGCTGTAAGGACTGAGAGGCACCATTTATTCTTGGACCCCTGTCATGGGTGGCTAGGTGGACTGGGTGGAGCCACCAGTTCTCAGGCCCCTAATGTGGGTAGGTGACGACCCTGCTTAATGGGCAGGGATGTGTCAAATACCAGGAATCTGCCACTCCTCCTTAGCTGTTGCAGTTGAAAATCAGCTTCAGGTATATACACTGTTGTAGTATCCTAATAAGGGCCTTCACTGTTGAAATTGGCCCACACAGGTCTAGGTAGGGGTGAAAGGCATTCAAAGTCTGTGGATCCCTCATGTCTGTGCCTAGACAAAGGGTTTGTGCCTGCCCTGAGGTCCCAGCTTAGGGGAGCTGACAGATTATTTTTCCTGTTTGTTATATGTTAATTTGTTCCATCTCCAAAGCTGGGAGAATGGCTCGGTGCATGTGATGGCCCACAGGGTGCAGCAATCACTGAAGCTGGCCTGGGACCAGGCCAAAGTGGGGACAGGGTGAGTGAATGGGAGAGAAGTGCTTCTCAGAGGGGAAGGGGTTTTTTTGATCCTGCATGGTAGGTTAGATGCTTGCACTTAACACAGCTTTCCCCTGGTTCCACAGGCTTGTGCAGACTCTCCTCCACTTGGTTTCTCCCAGCGTGGAAAATGTGTCCCGAGTGCTACCGGTTGCCTCAGCCCACATGCGCCAGCCAATCCGGCCTGCAGGGCGCTAGTCAGGTCAGGTCTGGCAAATCCTCGCTGCTTCTGAACTGTCTCTCTCTCCCCCCGCCCATCAGTCTGACTCCTCAACTTTGTTGTTGATGTTCAGGACTCCTAGATTGTCATATATAATCAATTCACTTGTTTTTTCTGGTCTTTGTTGTAAGAGGGACCACAAGAAGTGTCTAACTACTCCATCTTGGCCCTTCCTCCTAAAATTTTTATCATACAAATTTTGTACATGTTTTATGAGATTCGTACCTAAGGATTTGATTTTGTTAGAATGGTTGTAAATGCCATTGTGTTTTTAATATTGGTTTCCACATGTTCATTGTTGGTATATAAAAATGACATTGATTTTTTTTAAGTCAAACTTGCATCCTGCAATCTTGCTGAACTCATTTATTCCAGTTAATCATTTTCTTTCTGCCTGAAAGATATTTTCACTGGATATATAACTCACAGTTGACAGTTCTTTTCTTTCAGTGCTTGAAAAATGTTGTGACACATCCTTCTGGACTCCATGGTTTTAGATGAAAAAACCCACTCATTCAAATTGATAGTCCCCTGCAGGTAATCATTGTTTCTTTCTGGCTGTTTTCAAGATTTTTCTTTGTCTTTAATTTTCAGAAGTTTAATTATGATGTGTCTTGGTGTATGTTTCTTTGGGTTTATCCTATTTGGGCTTTGCTCAACTTCTTCAATCTGTGGGTTTATGTCTTCCACCAAATTTGGGAAATTTTTGGCCATTATTTCTTTAAATACTTTTTTCCCTCCCACTGTCTCTCCTCTCCTTTTAGGACACTGATGATATGAATGTTAACTCTCTTGTTATTGTTCCACAGGTGGCTAGTGATCTTGGAGGAGGGAAGCGTAGTATACCTGGGAGTCGGAGAATATAGAGAATACTTGCAGGCATTTGCCTAATATTACTAACACCTTTAGGAAGAAGTCACAGAGCACGGAGACAGCAACTATTAACAGTAACAATAAGCCAAAGCTCACATGGCAAATGGACAAAATACAAGATCTACTGGGTGACTATTGCAGACCACTGTGCCAGGTGCCAGAAGATAGAAAGATGAGGGAGCTAAGTCCCTTACCCCAATCTAGTAAAGGCTATGGTAACACAATCAGTTATAAAGGGTGGGATGTTGCTCTGGTAGTGATGTGCCATAGAGTCAAGCCTAATCTCTAGCCAGTCATCAGATTGCCTTTAATGGTCAAGTGCTACTTTGCCTATGCCTACTTCATAAGTATATTTCCTTTAGAACAGTTACATTACTGTGATATAAAGGTTTACTCTAAGGAAGTCTTTTCCTCTACCTGGCTATAAGGTCTTTGAAGTCAAGGGCTGTATTCTTTTTATCTTTGTATCCATATTGCTTGACGCATAGTAGGTACTCATTCAAAAAGTATCCATTGAGCACCTAAGTGCCAGGCAATGTTCCAGATGCTGGGAATACAAGACATACAAACTCCCTGCACTCAAGAAGCTTACCTTCTAGTGGAGGAGATGGACAACTATGATTAAAGACTTTAGTACACTAACATTTCGGAGATGGTTTGCTTTGCTTCGGAGTCTCTAAGTGGGTTCCTTGGAGACCCTTCCCCCCTTTCCCACTGAGTCAATTCCAACTCACAACCAGCCTATAGGGCTGAGCAGAGCTGCCTCATAGGGTTTCCAAGGCTGTAAATCTTTATGGAAGAAGACTACCACATCTTTCTCCCGCGGACCTGCTGGTAGGTTTGAACTATCAACCTTTCAGTAAGCAGCTGAGTGATTAACCACTGTGACACCAGCACTCCGTTGGAGACCCTTAAGGCTGCAAATTTCTGATAAAATTTATCTATGTAAAAATATTTTGAGCTGGAGTGGATTTAAAATCTCCAGCTCTCCGGCTCATTGGTCCTACCACAATATGAGTTGCTTGAATGGTCCTAGAAGACCACTCAGTTTAATTCAACCAAGATAACACAAGTTGTATGTGCAAGGCACTGGACAATATTTTACATATATTATGTCAATGATTCTTTTTGGTTAAAAAGGCCTTTCATTACCCATCTCCACCCACCCTCTCCTGCCCCAGGTCTGTATTGAGTGTATTTTTCACAGGAGATAGATTTGCTCCCAAGGCCCCCTGCATATTCATCGAGTAGAGCTGTAATATAATTCTGTTTGCTTATCTGTCAACCACATTCACTAATATAATTTTATCTCCTTAAGGTCAGGGAGGCAGGCAAAAGTGATTAATCATATGAACTCTAAAGGTCAAATCCTAACTCCTATACTGGGAGTACTAACTCCTATACTAGCACAAGCTCCTATACTAATTGTGTGACCTTGTGCAAGCTACTTAATCTCACTGAATCTCAGTTTTCTCATCTGCAAAATATAAATATGTAATAACAATACTTTGTTGTGAGGATTAAATAAAGCACATAAAAAACTCAACATGGTGCCTATCATATTAACTAAATATTTTTAAATATTAACTAAAATGGTGCTTGCCACATAGTAGTTATTCAATAAATGTTTGTTAAATGAATTAGTCCCCATTTAACCTCCAGCTAATAAGTGAAGAGACTGGTCTGACTTGAAATCTTCCACTCCTTCTCCAACAACGTGATGCCATATATATATATATCATGCTGATTTTCCTCTAAATAAAATTTTAAGCAGATGAAATTTTTGTGCTATTTTTAGATGCATGAGTCAATCTGGAAGAATGTTTAAATACCAAAACATTAAAATTTTTAGGGCATTTTAATGACTCATTGGGACAACTGGACTAAATAGTAGAATCAGTAATGCCTTGGAAAATTTGGGATTGCTGTCTTTAAGGTAACTGAATACTCTTGTATGCAGTCCAGGAAGCTCTTATAACAAATCCTGTTCTCTACAAAAGAGTATTAGTATGATGTTCCAATGTCTTGGATTAAGCAGAATACTGTCAATAAATATCAATTAATTCAAAGTAATATAAAATAATAACAATGGTTTTAAAAGGATATATCAATCTACTTACTGTTTTTCCTTTTTTGTTTGTATTTTTCTGTCCATAGGCCTTACCTTGCATTAAAGCATTAAAAAAAGAAGAATGAAAAAAATGGTTATATAAGTAACATGGCACTTATGGCATTTGACAGGTGTGTTTTACAGACATGTCTCTAACTGACAGCATAGTGGTTAAGAGCAAAAGCTTAGGAGCCAGGCTGCTTGAACTCAAATAGTCTCTGCAACTAACTAACCATGAAACTTTGGACAAGTTATTTTGCCTCTCTCAGCCTCAGTTTCCTTATCCTTCCTTTTAGGGTTGTTGTGTGGATTTAATGCGCTAAAACATCTAACACTGTGTCTGGAACATAATAAGCACAAAATGAATGTAAATTCTGTTGTTATTGTTACCATCATTACTATCGCCTTTGCTTTATCCCCTTGTACTTGTCACTTAATGGTTCTATTATCTTTAATAATTTTTTGATATATGTACATTAAATTATTAAAATTAAATGTTGCAGATATGTAATGATGTAGTCATCCTCCATTTTGAGATCTGACATAATTATCCTCCATTTTGTGATGTGTTGTAAATCCTAGCCTCTATGCCTGTGGTTATGGTTCCATTTGGGAATGAGTTGTCTGCTATGTTAATGAAACAGGATTAGGGTAGGATGTATCTTGAGTCACCACCTTACTAGATGGTGTGGCTCAAGTCACTACCCTTCCCCCAGTCACCACCTTTATCACCCTTATTCAAGTCACACCCCTATTTGAGTCACACCTTTGAGCTTACAAGAGATAAAAGGAAAGAGAAGTGGGGGGGGTGGCCACTTCCACTGAGAAGAAGAGCTAGGAGTGGAGCTCATCTTTTGGACCTGGGATCCCTGAGCTGAGAACGTCCTAGACCCAGGAGACAGAAAGCTATAACACTGAACAACGTGTAAGATGGCAAGAAGCAGTAGCAATTGTGACAGAGAACCAGCAGCCACAGAATCAGATCAGCAGAAGACAGTGCAGTGAGTTTCCCAGCCTATGGAGTGAGGTGGCTACCGTGGCTGTTTAGACCCACAGAGTGAGAGAGTTGAGCACCTTTGGGCCGAGGATTACGAGTGGAGTGGGGTGCCCCTGGGGACTTACTGGTGGAATTCAGAGATGTGTAACACTTGCCCTAGTAAGGCAGAGGCTGGGCTGAGGGGCCAAGGGCCAGACAGGGAGGGCTGCACGTGGGCACGGCTGAGAAGAGGCTGTCCTGATTGAAGGATTGTGTCTCAGTCATTTCTGATACTGAATTGTAACCTGCTGCTTTCCTAATAAACTCCATAATTGTGAGTATTGTCAGTGAGTTCTGTGTGGCCATTGCAACAAATTATCAAACCCAGCAGAGAAATAAAGAGTGCCATGGGAGGGACGGCTAATGTCAGAATTACTATAAAAGTTTGGAGAGAGAGGTATGTTTGACCCCCATCTCTTGGGAATCAGCCTTGGGCTGTTGATGCTGATAACGATTCTCTCTCCCCCACAGAAAGTTAGAGAAGGTCAGACGTCTCTGCCATGCCATTTTTACATTTTTCAAAGCTGTATTTCACTGGGTCTTTGAAACTTTGCTTTTACTCATCCTTCTTGGAGCTACTTAATTTTAGCCTATCCTGTAGCAGTCATTTGGGTAATCTGCCATCGTACATTTGTTATACATACCCAACTCTGTAACCAAACCAAAAACCAAACCCGTTGCCATAGAGTTGATTCTGACTCATAGCGACCCTATAGGACAGCGTAGAGCTGCCCCATAGAGTTTCCAAGGAGCGCCTGGCGGATTTGAACTGCCGACCCTTTGGTTAGCAGCCGTAGTAGCACTTAACCACTACGCCACCAGGATTCCCCTAACACTGTAAAGCTGAGTAAAAAGACAATCTACACTCTAGACACCTTTCATTAATAATCCCTTATTTCCTCAATAAATCAATTCATGAACCTAGAGAGGAGTCTTATGTAATAAGCTAAAAAAATTATGAAGGAGGAAGTTGATCACCACGATCTTCAATGAACTGTGGTGGTAAACTAAAATATGTGTGTATAAATAAGTATCAGGAACCAGAAGATCTGTAAGAAAGTTAGCTGCAAACTAACTGGGCTAGGCACATGCCTCTAATTTGCTTATGCCAAGTAGATTCTGACTCATGGCAACCCCAAGTGTGTCAGAGTAGAACCGTGCTCCATAGGGTTTCCAATGACTGATTTTTCAGAAGTAGATTGCCAGGCCTCTGGGTGAACTCAAACCTCTAACCTTTTGGTTAGCAGCCAACTGCATTAACTGTTTGCACCACTCACAGCGTCCAATTTCCTTACAGGTAATGATAATTCAAGGAATTCAACAAGAGTGCCGTGTGAGCCCTATTAAACTCCCTAATGCACTGTATTTCATTTTACAGAATGTATTTATAGAAGCTATTGGGCTAATTATATAAGCAAATTGAAAAAAATAGTGGTATTACAAAACTATTTTAAATACATATTTAGGGATCTTATTTATTTATTTTTTTATTTAAGTAGTTTTAAAGGCTCTGTTCAGATATAAATTTAGGAATATAGACTTTTAGAGCAATAGGAGACTGAAACAGTCTTGAAACAGCCTCTTTCATTTAAAAGATGAAAAAACTGAGGTGTAGAAAAGTTAGTGACCCGCCCACGAGCAAGATAGTGGTAGGTAATGAGAAAGTAAACCTTGCGCTTTCTCCTAAGCATTTACTTTTTACTTTTTTGTTCTTTTAGATATACCATAGATGTTCTTTCCAATCCTGTGTTTGATTTGACATTACTTACAAAGCCTTCTCACTCTTCAGAGAGGACTGGACCACTGGCTTGTTCCACAGACTTCTTTTACAGAATTTTCAAATTACTCAGCCTTTCCATACCTCAGTTGCTTCATCCATAAAACTAGGATAACAGTGCCAGCCTCCCAGGAATATATGAGGATTAAATGAGTTAATATATGTGAATTGTTTACAAAGTTAGGAAGATTAAATAAAGCAATAAAAGGCAACTGCAAAGAATTATTGAAATATTTATTCTTAGTATCTAGTTCCACTCTTTCATTTTTACAACGGTAAAATCAAGGATTTTATAAGACAAATGATTGCCCAAGTCCACAGAGACAGTTATTGGCAAGCAGGGATGAGATTTCAGCTTATCCCTCATTAATATTTTCTATTACAAAAAAAAAAAAATTTTTTTATTACCTGATAGAATAATTTCCTCGTTTGAAGGAATAGTTGGAAATAATAAAATATAATATTTTCTATTAATAAAATATAATATTTTCTATTACCTAATAGAATAATTTCCTTTTTCCAAGGAATAGTTGGAAATAGTGAAATAAGAAGCTGGCTGTTCTATCAGATTTACTTCAAAAGTTCTTCCATGGTTAGGAGAATCCAAAGGATATAAGAAAAAAGGTTTTGTAGGTATCAAATTAGGAGTGCCCAACTATCTCTACTTCCCAAAGTGTCTTACTACTTCTGAATGTTATTCCAAATGGTCACGTTTTCTTTCAGAATAAATAAAGTGTATTTTAAAAATGTGCTTGGTATTTAAAGCATTAGTTCCTGGAACTGACTGACACCTTATGTTCCAGAATAGCTTCCTGCACTCCAACATACGTTCTTAGACCTGTTGTCACTGTGCAGAACAACGCGTAGATGCGCACATGGATAAAGTGTTAAATTTTGATCATCATTAGTCAAGATAGGCCAAATTTCCATTTTTCAGGCCTTTGTTCTAAAAGCATACTTCTCAATCACGCTTTCATCTGGTACTTCATTCTATAAATCCTTAATCAGAGAGCACTCTCTACAATCCAAGGATGTTTGCATATTGCAAGGAAATACACTCACTTGTTCTTCTTTCCTCTCAAATGTTCTTCTAGCTATATTCTCTTCATTTTAATTAGGTTATTGCAGTCACCTCTGGGTGGATATTCAATTAATATATAGCTATGACTATTCTAATTGTTAAAATATTGCAATACTATTGTACTAATTGGTAAAAAGGTACTGCCTCAAGACGTCCAAGTGCCCACCTCACATGCGTTGCCCTGGCTGCCTTGACTTCCTTAGGAATCCCTTCTTCTCCTTCAACCCCGGCATGGCACGGCACAGGCCACCAAAACTCTGATCCAACAGTATTATCTCATCTGGTTGGTCTATGCCCATGCTGTACTGGTTGTTAAATATTCTGGTTATCCCCTTTGGGTTTACTTTATGTTGAATGTGTCCTCATAACCATGTCACTGAACGACTCCTTGAATTAGAAAAACCATTTCACTAGATCTAAAGGGTGGCCAAAAAGTTTGGAAACACAGATAAATTACAAATGGCTTATTAACTTTATAAAACATGAAAAATAATATCTAAGTTTCCAATTTTTAAGGGCAATTGTATTTCACTTTGCTTAATTTTTCTTTTATATTGTAATTCCATAGGTTTTTCATGCCAATAATCATAAAACAACATAGAATAATTTACCTTTTGTGAAAAGGCTTAATAATAATACTTTATTTGAGTTCATGTTGCCAGTTTTATTGAAAACATATTTTAAAATTACAATAATTTAAATGCAAATAATAACTTACCTAACCATTGAGGGAAATTTCCATTTGTATATGTTGGGCTGAAGGCATAATGCATATTCTGAAATGAAAGCAGAGCAGAGAAAGTGAACAGAAAAAGTAGGAAAAGACAAGCATCACAAGAAAATACATGATATTAATTTGTATACCATTGGCCTCTTCTCATTTTGTAAGGCCCAGGAAACAAAAATATTAATCAAAAGGGTAAAATTTAAAAAATTAAAAAAAATAACGTTAACATCAAAAATAGCATATAACAAAAGAGAAGATAGAAGTAATGTCCAGAAAATAACAAAGTAGGGTGCTTAAAGAATAGGTCCCTCCACTGAAGCAACCATAACCTGGCAAAGACTAACTGAATCAATTTTTCAAAACTCTGAAATCTAATCCAAAATTTACAGCAACCAGAACCTACTATAATGCTGCAGTAATTTAAAAAGCCTGGTACTGGTTCAACAGCAGACATATTGACCAAAGGAACAGGATTGAGAACTCAGGTGTAAATCTATCCACCTATGGTCATCTTATCTTTGACAAAGCCCCAAAGTCCATCAGATGGGAAAAAGACAGTCTTTTTAACAAATGGTGCTGGCAAAACTGGATGTCCATCTGCAAAAAAAAATGAAACAGGACCCATATCTCACACCATACACAAAAACTAATTCAAAATGGATCAAAGACCTAAATATAAAACCCAAAACTATAAAGGTCATGGAAGAAAAAACAGGGTAAAAAAATAGGCCCTAATAAAATCAGAACCAAACCCATTGCTGTCGAGTTGATTCTCACTCATAGTGACTCTCTAGGACAGAGTGGAACTGCCCCATAGGGTTTCCAAGGAGCACCTGGTGGATTTGAACTGTTGCCCTTTTAGTTAGCAGCCACAGCTCTTAACCACTATGCCACCAGGGTTTATACACGGCATAAACAGGATACGAACCATAACTAAAAATACACAAACACCAGAAGATAAGCCAAGTAACTGGGATCTTCTAAAAATTAAACACTTACGCTCATGAAAAGACTTCACCAAAAGAGTAAAAAGGGAACCTACAGACTGGGAAAAAACTTTGACTACGACAAATCCGACAATGGCATAATCTCTAAAACCTTTGGGAAAATCCAACACCTCTACAGCCAAAGGAGCCGGTGGCGCAGTGTTTAAGAGCTACGGCTGTAAACCAAAAGGTCAGCAGGTTGAATCCACCAGCCGCTCCTTGGAAACCCCATCGGGCAGTTCTACTCTGTCCTATAGGGTCGCTATGAGTCAGAATCAACTCAATGACAACGGTTTTGGTTTTTGGTTTTTCTACAACAAAAAGACAAATAATCCAATCAAAATTTACAGCAACCAGGGGATTGCATAATGAAGTAAAGGGCCGCAGAATTTCAGTGTTTAAGGTAACCTTTGTCAGGTCCCTGATGACCACTGAGATAACAGAATAGAAACATCAGTGACCCTACATAACAAGGAATATAGTCTTTATCTGCCATCCACCAAAAGTCTGGAAAAGTCACTAAACAGAGGACTACAGCCCTTAACAATTAAAGACAGCAAACCATGGGGAAGGGAAACATCTCATTTCCAGAGTTACTACATTATAATGTGCAACAGGACTCCAAGCAGCAGGATGAGGCCAAAGTACAATATTGACATGAACGATGTCCTCCAGGGTCCCAGACCCAAGCAAGTGAATGAATCTAATAAACCATCAGAGTCTAACTTAGAAAGTCATGTGGCTTTCTCCATAAGTTTCGGTATTGGTTTTTCTACTTGGCCTGAAGCATACCCAAACCCATTGCCCTCAAGCCTATTCCAATTTATAGCAACCCTATAGGGCACAGAATTTCCCCATAGGGTTTCCAGGGCTGTAACCTTTATGGAATCAGACTGCCATATCTTTCTCCTGAGAGCAACTGGTGGGTTCGAATGGCTGATCTTTTGATTAACAGCCAAGCTCTTAACCACTGGGCCATCAGGACTCCTTAATCCAAGTATAGGAGAATACATTAACGATTGCACAAACTCTGCCTTGGCCCACAAGGAGGAAATCTAGAGCAAATCTATCTTCCATAAGAACCTTGGCCAGTGAGCAGTAGCTGACCTGAATGCTATGTCTGATCACTTCAGCTGAAGTAAGGGAAAAATGTCATATCACTATTTCTAATTGGATAGCTTTCAATGCAAGAATAGTTGCCTACAGGGTGCACCTAAATAACAAGCCAGTTATCCTTTTGGGAAACTTTCATGATCAACTAAGGGTAGCCTCATTTTGAAGATGTATCTACAATTTCCTGAGGGCTACATGATCTACTGGTGGTATCTCCTTAAACACTTGAGGGTTTCTTAGGGTCACTCCTAAAGTGCATGCAAAAGTTGGATAATGAAAAAAGGAAGACAGAAGAACCGATGCCTTCAAATTATGCTATTGGTGAAGGATATTGAATGTACCGTGAACTGCCAGAAGAATGAAAAAATCAGCCTTAGAAGAAATACAATCAGAAAGTTCATTAGAAGTGAGGATGGTGACACTTTTTCTTACTTTGGACACTTCATCAGGAAAGACCAATCACTAGAAAAGGACATCGTGATTGGTAAATGGAGGGTCAGTGAAAATGAGGAATCCCTCAGTGAGACAGATTGACACAATAGCCACAAAAATGGACTCAAATATGCCAATGATCATCAGGACTGGGCAATGTTTCGTTCTGTTGTACATAGGTCACTATGAGTCAAAGCTGACTCAGTAGCAACTAACAGCAAAGTTGCCAATAACTATGGTTTTGGGAGGGAGGCAAGTTAATGCCTGGGTTCCACATGAGAAGTATAGCCCTGGGGAGACACATGGTGCCTTTGGAAAGTATTGTTTAAAATTGCTGGACCCCCTTAAGCAGGACCTATATTAATTGGTGAGGGAAGAAATTGAGATTGCCCCCAGTGTAACCTCTCAGCCAAATGGTAAGCACTTAGAGTTCCCAGCTCAGTTTGAGAAAACTTTAGTCTGGTCCTTGTTTTTGGAGGAACTACTTGAAGTAGTCCAATGTGTTTTGTTTGTCTATGCCACTAGCTAAGTGGCATTCATCTGGCCTCATGGAATGATGGAGTGAAGGCTATGGCAGTGGAGGTGAAGAGGACATTTGGAAGTGTTGACAGATGTTTTGCATGGGAATTGGAGGAGCTGGGGTTATCCCCCACCGTTTCCAATAGGCTTCATGGTAAGGTTAAGGGGAATGGTGATCAAATCATGGTCAAACCTATCTGGTAAGGGACAGTCAACCCAGTCAGTCAGTTAAATTTTAGGCACTTGCAGTAGTTCAGGAGTCACATCAGGGCACTTTCCTTTGTAAGGAAAGCACCAGGGGTAATTTTGAAAAACAAAGATCATTAATATTCCTCTCTATCTTATAGATCCTGGGGTCTGAGGTATCCCCCTCCAGGTGTTGAGCTTCTTGTTCTCCCTTGACCACTCCAAAGCTGTTGTGTTTTATCACAGTAGTTATGGTGGCACAGTGGTTAAGAGCTCAGGCTGCTAACCAAAAGGTTAGCAGTTCAAATCCCCCAGCTGCTCCTTGGAAACCCTATGGGGCAGTTCTACTCTGTCCTATAGGGTTGTTATAAGTCAGAATTGACTCGACGGTAATGGGTTTTATATCACTCAGACCTTTCAACCAGAATAGTCAGGTCCAAGAGGGAACACAGGCATTTTTATAAAACTTACAGAGACTCATTATGTCCTCGACTTTGGCCCATGTGGGGTGTGACAAGCAGTGTACTCATCTGAGTGGTCATTATCCTTATGATCTAGCACCATATCAATCAAACAAGAGAACAGGTGGCTGAACCAGATTGTTTGACTCTCCCAGGCCTCTTTAGGCTGGACTGCCACGCGAGTACAAACCAGGCCAACTTGGGGTTGCTATTAGTAGAAAAAAGAAGCACGGTGCCCCAAAATGGTCAAGATGGAATCTCAAGTTTTCAAATATATCTATGTAACCTCCACCCCCTTTGTCCTGATCATTACCCATGGAGTAATTGAGAGGAAATGATCTCTTTCTGGGAATGGCTGCCACACACTCTAAGGCGGGTGGACCTGGAGGTGAGGACAGTAGTCAGAAATCTTTGAGTTATCCCCCCCAACCCCATGCAGGATGTTCCAGGCTCATCAATACCAGATGCCTGTAGATGTAGGGAGCAAGAAAGGTCCATCAAATACCTTGACTACCAACCCATTTTTGAATGGCTTTTGCATACCACTATCAGACCATTTTCAAATAGTCTGGAAATCCAGAAACATGACCCGGAATAGTTTCAAGAACCACAATAGAGTATCAGGAGTCATCCGATCAGATTGAAACAGAAATACCATAACCTGAAAAAGTGTCAGCCAATAGCCCCCAAAGGGGGTCAAATGTCCAATACTAAGAGAAAGTGGGATAATGCTGCATATAATACAACTTTTCTCACCAAGATAAATTGGTCATCTTTTGGCAGGAGTCAAATCTGGCATGCAATGGTAGCCTCTGCATCAGAAACCTCTACCCGGCTGTGATGGTGGATGGTGGATGTGTTGCTCTGTTCAGTATAATATAGGCAGCAAAGGTGGCAATCTGGGTGGTAGGGGTACAATCAGCAGTTTTGCTTCCACTCAATCTCATCAGAGAACATGCCCTTCCTGTGGGCATCTACAGTGACCCAGATAATTTCTTTAATCTGCCAGTTTGTAGTTTTCCAAATGACAAGTTAGGCCCTTGACAACAACCCAAAAGTGAAAAATATAACAAAATTCTTCACGGGATTATCGGCTAGAGTTCTGCCCACTGTGTGGAGTAACCACATTCAGTTTTGGTTCTGCATAGTTGGAGCTTAGGGTGAGCAGCCACAATAGCCCAATGGACACCACCAGGTTTCAGCTTAGCTGAACCATCAGTGAACCTGGCTCAGGCATTTAGGGGAACCCCTGAATCCAGGGTCCCATTGAGTTAGTAGCTTTGCTTCAGGTAGTATAATAAGAATAAGGTTTCCCTTAAAGGGGTAAGCTGCTACTTATTCATGTAAAACCAAATGGTGCTAGAACAAGGTCAGATGCATCCCTGAATACACTATTTCTATTTGACTCTCTAGGCCTGCTGATTTAGGCCCCAGTCAAAGGATGCTGATTTGCAAGTTAGCTGATAATTGAGGACTACTAAGTAGAATGTTCAAGTGAGGTACATGGTCTCCCACACCCAAAGAATTAAAAAATACGCTAGGCCTCTTTTTTGGTGATGAGGACTGGGGAAGTGGAGCAAAGAGGCAGCAGTGTTTCTTTAAATGCCACTCACATAGTCCCAAGAAAATTTACTTGGTAAGCAGACCCTTGAATTTTGCCAGGGTTTATCAGCCAACCCTTGCTGACAGAGATAAGAAAACACCACAGTCAGGGCGCTCAAGGCTGAGGCTTTTGCTTAGTCAATCAACAGGGTATCATGTGTATCTTTAGATACCGGAGAGTAGGGGCACTAACACTAAAACCTGACTTACCCACTTATGGCAAATGGCAAGAGCATTTATCTCACAAGCACTTCTCTACACGTGGCAGTGCCAAATGGGAGAATGTCCTCTGACACTTGCTGAGCATTTACAGTGCAAACATGTACATCAATTTCATTATACAATTAGCAGTGGAAACAACTTACAACAGTATGCTGAATTTCCTGAGAGGGCCCCATCCAGAAGGACACTTCCCCTCTCACCCCACACTACCTCTGCAAGTTTTGCCCAAACCCTTTCAGTTGACTTTAGGTACTTTTTTCCCCTACTGGAACACAATGTGGTGCAGTGGTTAAGAGCTCAGCTGCTAATCAAAAGGTTGGCAGTTTGAATCCACCAGCTGCTCCTTGGAAACTCTATGGGGCATTTCTACTCTATCCTGTGGATCTCTACCAGTCGGATTCCACTCGACGGCAACAGGTTTTAATGAGAACACAGACGAAGCTGCACGTTAGGGGCTTTAACAGCTGCTGTCAGGAGGTTGTTATTTTCTGACTGGAAGCCTAGACCATGGGTCAGAGAGGCTCACCTGTGGGGGATGGCTGGAGCAGCAGGAAGGCTTTTTCTTGTATTTTGGCTCCACACCTCAGGTTTGGTACTAACTCCTCTTCTGTGTACCTCCCAGCTTCCAGAGAGTGCTCTCACCCAAGTAAGGGGCTGGGAGTGGGGGAGTAAGAGTCTTCCACTGTTCTACTTGTTAATAATTGTCTAGAGGCTGAGTGGTGAGAAGCAGAACTAAAACAAACCACCCAAATGGTGCTCATTATTTTCTGTATGGGGGAAGAAAGGGATGACCTCAGCTGCTTTAAGAAAAAAGCTGAGTAGGCTGGGGAGCTTCAGGGACGGGAAGGACACAAAATTTTGTAGCTCTTTATAGGTGCTGACGACTGCAGGATGGAGCCATAGTGGCATGTGTAGAGCTGAAAGAAAAGGTGAGCATTTGCTACTGAAACCTAGAATCTTTTTATATCTCCTAGCCCAGCCTATACCCAAACCAAACCCACTGCCATATGACGAAGTAGAGCTGCCCCATAGGGTATTCAAGGCTAGAGATCTTTAAGGAAGCAGACTGCCACTTCTTTCTCCTGTGGAGTGACTTGTGGGTTCAAACGGCCAATCTTTCAGTTAGCAGCTGAGCATTTAACCACTGAGCCACCAGGGCTCCTTAGCCCAGCCTATGGGGGCCCTTATTTCTTTCTCCCCCGAAAGCCACGACTGCATCAACATCCCAACCTCATTTCTAAAACTATGAGGAACCGTGCAAGGTCTGGGATTTTACCTTACTTGTAAGCCTATTATAGTTTTATAGATTCTGGTAGAAGACTCCTGAGTCAGAGATGAAGAACTTTGTTATTCACAACAAAGGTCCCATTGAGCCAGCAATTTTCTTCAGCAGGCAGAGGGAGGGAATAAGGTTTCCCTGAATGGGTAACTACCACTTTCCATGTAAAGCCGAGACACTGCTGGGGCCAGGCTGTCTATGTTCCTGAACATACTTTTCCACTTGACAAGCAAGGCTTATTAGGCCCTTTCCACCTTGTTAATTGTTGAGTCCAACTTGACCCACCCCTAGTGGGAATATCAAGCCAAAGAGTCACGAGGCCTCTATGGATAATGTGTTTACTTTTGACTAGAGCTCAATACCAAAGTAATAGCTGTTTTGCAAAAGGGTAGTAGTACCTGGTAGCTATGTCAGGGAGGCAACAAATTCAAAACCCTCAAAGGTGTCTTTAGGTAGAAATCAAATCTCTTTAGTCAGAGGCTCCAATCAGCAAATTAGTGACAGAGATTTGTAGCTCAGAGTTTACTACTTTGCTCAAATGAGTTATTAGGATTGTACAGTCCCAAAGATAATGTATCACAGCTGGCTGGACAGCTTCTAACACAGCCTGTTGGTTTGGGCCCCACTGAAAGAAGGCTCAAATGAGACACCTATTGACTCCCATACCCAGAGCCCATTAAGATCCTTTTTTGGTGGAAGTGGGGCTAATGAGACTTTGATGGCCAGAAGCACTGAACATTGTGAATCTTCCCAAATAGTCCCAATAAACTTTATCTGGTAAGCAGACCTCTGAATTTTGTGAGTTTATCAGCCACTCCTGCTGGTGGAGATGTGACAAAAACGCAATCAGGGCTGTTGAGACTGAGGCTTTTCACTTGCCAATGAATAGGACATTATCCATATAGTGAAAGCTTTACACATCAGAGGGTAGAAGCACTCATGCTAAATCCTGACTCACCCACTGGTGGCAAATGGCACTCCTTGGGTGCAGTGGTTAAGAGCTCAGCTGTTAATCAATAAGTTGGCAGTTTGAATCCACCAGCTGCTCCTTGGAAATTCTATGGGGCAGCTTTACTCTGTCCTATAGGGTTGCTGTGAGTTGGAATTGGCTCAATGGTAACGGGTTTGGGTTTTTGCTATTGGGAGATGTCTTAGTCATCTAGCACTGCTATAACAGAAATACAAGTGGATGGCTTTAACAAAGAGAAGTTTATTCTTTCACAGTCCAGCAGGCTAGAAGTCTGAATTCAGGGCGCCGGCTTCAGGGGAAGGCTTTCTCTCTCTGTCGGCTCTGGAGGAAGGTCTTTGTCATCAGTCTTCCCTAGGTCTGGAAGTATCTCAGCTCAGGAACCTCAGGTCCAAAGGACACACTATGCTCCTGGTGGTGCTTTCTTGGTGGTATGAGGTCCCCAGGTCTCTCTGCTTGCTTCTCTCTTTTATATCTCAAAAGAGATTGGCTCAAGACACTACCTAATCTCGTAGACTTCATCAGCATAATTGCCGCTAATCCATCTTGTTACAACACAGTGATAGGATTTACAACATATAGGAAAATCACATAAGGTAGTGGACAATCACATAAAATGATGGACAGTCATGCAATTCTGAGAATCATGGCCCAGCTAAGCTGACAGATATTTTTGGGGGACACAATTCAATCCGTGACAAGAGAGTACTACAAATGCTTGCAAACTGGTCTGGTTCCTTAGGTGCCAATGGTATAGCAAAGGCAGTGTTGGAAATGTTCAAGATAGCATTCCATGTGTCATCAGTCTATGTTATAGTCACAGTGTTTGGAACAGCTGGGATATGGGAACAACAACTGGATTCAATTGGTGATAATTTACTGTAAACCTCCAGCTCCATTAACAAATTTCACTGGCCATAT
Organism: Elephas maximus indicus; assembly: GCF_024166365.1. Lineage (NCBI taxonomy): Eukaryota > Metazoa > Chordata > Mammalia > Proboscidea > Elephantidae > Elephas > Elephas maximus. Next base: position 100,340,877 of record NC_064824.1, read on the forward strand.
GGAAGTGTTGTATTGAGATAATTCATCGCTTGCTTTCTCTGCTGCCTTTAAGTCCTTAATGAAGGCTGTGATTTCCCTTTGTCTTTCTAGGATTCTATAGTGTTCCTGTTGGACCATATAGGAGGGAGACACGTTGGGGAGTGATTGACATATCCTGGTAGCACTTCTCTACATGTAATTCTTTCTAATTAGGAGAATTCTCTCTGGTGTGTACTTAAGGAATGGAGAAGGACAAGCATATAACACAGTAACTCCTACTATACATTGAGATGTAGAAGCAACAACAACAGTACATTAAATTGATCTAAAGTGCTCCATCCATAAGGTTATGTTAGTTTCCTTCTCCATTGTGAACCCTGCCCAAACTCCATAACTTAAATCCAAGTGCTTTTCCTTCTATGGGTTCAGGTAAGATAGTGACCTAGGCACTCATATCCAACAGGACCATAAGAGATTTGGTTCTTTCTCTCCCTGAAATTCCCCAGCATACTTGCATTTGTGTATATAGTCTTCCCTCCCCTTTAGGGGCTGGGAGAACATGGCCCTACCTCTAAACATCTTTCTTCTTATAGTAGCTGAGATTAGGATATAGGAGAAAGAAGTGTCAGGGGCACAGAAGGGAAAAGGAGCTCCATATGTCATTAAATAAGGTTTCTCGTTAACTTTTGGTTTTGAGTGGTGTGGTGGCAGCTTAACCAAATGAACTTCTAACGTTGTTGGTCTGCCCAACACTCTATAGCAGGCAGCAAGGTTCTCATAGCCAACACCATCTATTTCAGCTTTGGAAATTCCTTAACTCAGCAGTCACAGCCACTCTGCTTTCTGGATTTGTGTGCCCTCAGGCTGACTTGAGTTTGGCTTTTGCAATAGTGAGTTTCTTTGTGGAGTCTAATCCAGGGAATCTGCTGTCCTATTACCTTGATAAAAACAAACAAACAAAAAAAACAAATTGCTGTCAAGTCGATTCCTACTCATAGTGACCCTACAGGACAGAGTAGAACTGTCCCATAGAGTTTCTAAGGAGTGCCTGGTGGATCCAAACTGCTGACCTTTTGGCTAGCAGCCACAGCTCTTAATCACTGGGCCTCCAGGGTTTCCCAACATCTCTTAAATTCTTGCCTGGTTTCAACAAAAGGACTAGAAGAGTTTTCCAGGGTGCCAGGGCTAACTGTAAGAATTTATCTATATTTCTTTGGGTCAGTTTCTCATTTTCCAGTGGTTCAATTTCATCAGCATTTTATACCCAATTTAAGGTACACCCAATGCTTTGTTAATGCCTATCTATGGTTTTCCACAAGAGTTTGTCTGTCTTAGGGAAATATCCCCAAGACAGACAAAACTCCCTTATAGCAACACAGAACCCATTGCAAAAAAACTCTGAGACATTTTACTGTTGTCTTGAATGGATCTAAGATTGGCACAATAGACTGCAAAGAGGATTTGGCCATAAGATGCCCCTGCCATTGCCATTCTTCCTTTATAAGCATTACGCACCCTCATATAAGCACCCTCATCTCTCAAGCAAACCAGCCAAAGTTCTAATGATTCACCTGGTTTCTGTCCATAGTAGTCATGAATTTCTATCCTGTCACCGTTGGCGTAGATACTTATTTCCATCACTATTGCCAGAAAGGGGGCAGGATCTTATTTCCACCCAGACAGAACCTTAGTACTAATTGTTATAATGGGACAGACTGAGGTGCACCATTAGATTGACAAGGAAGTCTCCCCACCTGGAGAACTGGCAACAACCAGGGCACTACTCAGGCAGCTAGCTATTTTCCAACCTACTTCCCCACACTTGGTTTGTAACCATCTTCCTAATTTCTCCTCATTAACAGGCAATGATGTGGAGGACTATTTACTGCCTGATTGATCAGAATTTTTGGTCAGCATGTTCACTACTAATTCCCGTTGGATTCCCTCAAAGCCAACCGATCAAACCATGAAGTCCTGATTCTTCTTCTTTCAGAAAGTCCTATCTGTCAGTATCCCATCCTTGTCAAGAGCTGTGAAGAGTTTGATATTTTACCCTGCTTGTAAGCTAACAAGTTAGCCTTCCACAGTTTTTTTTTACTACGAACAAAAATCAAACTTATTTAATGATAATGCCAACTTTTTTTTAATTACACAATTTGATAAGCTTTAACAAATATATACATCTTTGAAACCATCACCACAATCAAGATAAGCAAACATATCCATCACCACAAAAAGTTACTAGTGCTCCTTTGAAATCTTCCTCTCCTGTCCCTCCTATCTCTCTCTCTTCCTCTTTCCCCCCACCCCATCCCTCCCCCATCACTGATCTGCTTTCTGTCACTATTGATTACATTGCAGTGTTCTAGAGTTTTACGTAAGTAGAATCATATGGTAGCCTTCCACAGTTTTGTGGATACTGATAGAAGACATGAGTCTTCTGGGTCAGAGATGGACCGTTTATTACTCAGAGCAATTGCATTAGCCAGAGTATCAGCATTTTGCATGGATTTCCCAAGCCTCATTTCTCATAAGGCAATGCAAAGAGGACAAGACAACAACTACAGCAGCAATTGGTTGCAATACAGAAATGGAATTTGTGCCTCACTCAAGAGATGGGCAAAAGTGTGAGAGAATCAAGGAGAATTGCCTCTCAGCAATCTAGAAAGATTGATGGAATGATATTCACCAAATATTAACACTGGTAATTTCTGGATAGTAGAATTTTAGGCACTGTCTATCTTTATCTCTCTCATTTTCTCTTTCATTCTCTTACTCTTATTCTTTCATTCTTTAGTTTTGGTATTGCCTGAGTTTTTAATAATAAGCATGTATCATTTTCAACTCATTACTTTTAAAAATGCATTATGAACTTTCACGTCATAATGGTAATTTGAGCTTTTACAAAGTCACTGTGCGATGAGCAGAGAGATATAGAAATAAGACATCCGAGTGGAACTGTCTACAAGACAATCAAATAGGAAGTTCTAGAGCTCCAGTGAGATTCAAAATTCATCAGCATATACATGATAGCTGAAGCCAAGAGACAGATTATATAAAGATAAAAGTTTCCCCTCATCAAGAACCAGGACATAAAGGATGGGAACACCCAGGTGCCTCAAAGTCCTGGCTCATGGTCTGATTGGTAACCTGATATCTCCACAGTTCAGCAAGTACTATCATCCTGTGGGATCACAGAACTACCTAAAATTTTCAGCCTCAGGCACACTATTTTAAAATCAGATGGTTTCCAGACTGAAGAAAACTGATATAACTGGCGGGGTCCTCAGTACTGTCAAAAGACAGGCAGGGCAGTCTGCAAATAGCTGGGTGCTCACTGTAAACAACTGTGATGTACCCTGGCCCACAGTAGACACTGCTAGAAAAGAATGATGGTTTTCTTTGGCACTGCATTAGTTTCCTATGGCTGTTGTAATACATTACCATAAACTTGGGGGCTTAAAATAACAAAAGATTTATTCTCTTATAGTTCTAGAGAGCAGAAATCCAAAATCAGTTTCACTGGGCTCAGATCGAGGTGTGAGCAGAGCCATGGGGAGGCTCTAGGGGAGAAACTGTTTCTTGATTCTTTCAGCCTCTGGTAGCTGCTAGCTCCTTGGCTTGTTCTTTTGTAGAATGTCTTCAAATCTCTCTATTCTGTCTTCACACTGCCTTCCACTCTATGTGTATGTGTCAAATCTCCCTCTACCTCTCTCTTACAAGGGCACTTGTGATGGCATTTAGGACCCACATGGATAATCCAGGATAATCTCCCCCTCTCAAGATCCTTAATCACATCTGCAAAAACTTTGCCATATAAGGTAACATTTACTGTTTCCAGGGATTAGGACATGATATATTTGGGGAAAATTATTATTCCAAGGTATATTATTCAGTCTACTGCCAAACCAAAACTAAACCTACTGCTGTCAAGTCGATTCCAACTCATAGCAACCCTACAGGACAGAGTAGAACTGTCCCTTAGGGTTTCGAAGGACTGGCTGGTGGATTTGAACTGCTGACCTTTTGGTAAGGAGCCAAACATTTAACCACTGTGCCACAAGAATACTAAACAGGAGATTAAAATACACACACACATACACACACACACACACACACACACATAATATTAAGTGTAAATGGCCTAAACAACTCCATTTAAAGCCCTAAGCTGATATATGAGCAGCCTGGTTATACTGTAAAGACCACGTGGAAAGGGAAAGTCCCTGAGACTCACAGAGTGAGAGAATCCAGTTAAGATAAGATTTCCAGCAATGCCCATCAAGGTACCAGACATGTGAGTGAGCCATCCTGGAGCCAGCCCAGAAGAGCCCCAGATGATTGTAGCTCCAGCTGACAAAGAGTGGAGCAGAGCTGCCCAGCTAAGTGCAGTCAACCCACCAAATCTTGAGAAAGAGTAAAAATGTTTTTTTCAGATGCTAGGGTTTGGGGTGGTTTGTTATGCAACTAAGCAGAAGTTGGTACCTAGCAGTAGGCTGCTGCCATAACAAAAATCTAAAACATGTGGCATTGGTTTGGGGGCTGTGTGGCGGGCAAAAGCTGTAGGGCCCTCAAGGACACTGTTAGTGAATGTTGGAAGGATGAGAAGAAAACTTTATTGGAGGTTGGAGAAATGAAAACCAATGTTATATAGTGGCAAAAAGTTTGGCAACACTACTGCCTGTGTTAACACGGAAAAGAGAAAGTATAGCTAATGAACTTGAGTATTTGGCTAAGGAAATTTCCAGGTAGAATGATGAAAGTACCAAATGGCTTCTTTGAGTTGGGTATTATTAGGTACAAATAGAGAGGCAAACCAAAGAAGGAACTGCTCAGATTTTAAGCAGGCTCTAGTGGAAATATTTCTGAGTCAGTATTTGCTGGAATTGGAAAATATAACTTTTTCATCCTCATCTCTGCCAATCAAAGACTCTAAAGAAAGAAATGACCTCAGGACAAAGATAAAATCTAGAGTATTGCAGGTAAAATGTGGTTTCAGCGTCAAAACCACAAGTATATGGCTATAAGATCTGTTGTTAAGACCTCAAAAAAGATTCAAGGTGGTACCTCATAGACCCACAAAAAGGCTTCTAAAAATCTTAGGGTGACCTATTAGATCCTCTCTACCAGAATGAAAAACTAATTTGTGCCGTAAACTTTCATGTAAAACACAATATAAATTTTAAAAAAGATATTTAGGGGTGTAAGATTTATTCAATTGAGGAGATCACAGTTTGATACATGGAAGCCCACAAAATCTTTAAGAGAATGACAGCATCTTACACTGAAAGGAATAGGGGAAGCTTAAGATGAAATAAGGTCTTTGAAGCCCCACCTTCCTACAGACAGGATGTAAACTGCAAAGCTACTCAGCTACAAATATAATCCCTTTCTTACAAAAAAGAGGGATTATTCAGAGATAAAGCCAAGGCCCAAGGGAAGGGTCAAGAGCTTCATAATCACTATATTCCACTTACTGCTACATGCCTCACATTTCTCCTCACCCATACAAATGCCTATTCCAGTTTTCCTGTTCTCAACTCATCATGGTATATAGGGGACAGATAACTTGTCTCTGCAATTCACAGGTTTTAAGACTGAGAGGAGCCACACTCAAAGAGCCTCATCTGTCTGGATCTGATTTAGACAATGAAACCCTGTACTTCAAGCCTGAGTCTGATATAACAATAGCATGACACCTTGAGGATCTTGGAAAGGAAGTGAGGATATTTTTCAGGTGGGAAGGACAAGAATTAATTACTTGGGGCTAAAAACCAAAAAAACCTTATTGCCGTTGAGTGGCTTTCAACTCATAGTAACCCTATAGGACAGATAAGAACTGCCCCATAGGGTTTCCAAGGAGCAGCTGGTAGATTTGAACTGCAGAACTTTTGATTAGCAGCTGAACTCTTAAACACTGTGCCACTCAGGGCTACAGGTAGTTTAATCTATGATAGTTAATCTCCAAATATGGCCTCCAATGAATAACACCTCCCGAGAATCATGCCCTTCTTCAGTCCCCTTCCTTAATGAATCAGGGCTGAGCCCGTAACTTGCTTTAACTAACAGAATGCTGTGGAAGTGGTTCCAAGCCTAAGTTTTAAGAGGGCCTGAAACTTCTGTTTTCATTCCTTTTGGGGGCCCTGAGCTTCCACGTAAGAAGTTCACCTGCTCTGACAGAGAAGCCATGTAAAGAGACTACATGAGACTTCGTGGATAGGGAGAGAGAGAATTGCTAAGAGTACATGAAAGAGGGACAGAAACAGACACATCAGTCCTGATGTCCATGTGCCCCAGCTGAGCCCAGACTTATATCTGTCCCCATTAAGTCATCAGACATAAGTGAGCTATCTTGAATATTCCAGCCCAATAGAGCTCATAGGTGACTACGGTCCCAGCCAACATTAAGTGGAGCAGAACAGCTGCCCATCTAAACAGAGTTAATCTCACAGAATCTTGAGATTCTTGGGTGGTTTGTTACACAGCAATAAATAACTCACTTATCAAATGAAAACCTAGTATTTTGGAAGTCACACTAAAAATAATATAGAAATCAAAAGCCAAACTACAAACTATGGAAAAGTACATGCCATGAATATACGAGTGGTTAATAGCCTTAAAATAAAAAGAGCTCATTATAAAACCAAAACAAGATCACCAAGTCCAAAAGAAAAAAGGAGGAAAGGACATGATCTGCTTACTCATAGTAGAGAAAATCAAAATGGCTAATCAGCATGGAAAACTTTAAACCATTGTTTTTAAAAAGGATTAATACTGAAATATCTTGGCAAGAATGTAAAGTGGTACAACCTCGCTGGAGGGCAAATTGGCAACACGCCATTCCTATGAAAATAAACGAAAAAAACCAAACCCAGTGCCGTCGAGTCGATTCCGACTCATAGCGACCCTATAGGACAGAGTAGAACTCCCCCATAGAGTTTCCAAGGAGCGCCTGGCGGATTCAAACCGCCGACTCTTTGGTTAGCAGCTGTAGCACTTAACCACTACTCCACCAGGGTTTCCTCCTATGAATGTATGAGGAGATAATCATACATCCAAATAAATAGTTGGGTAAAAAGATGTTACTTTTAAACATAATGTCCAACAATATCGAAAATGTTTAAAAGATTTATGTACTGTCCATACATGAGGATAGTCTTTGCCTTGAAAAATTTTAATTCTGGTAACATGCTCATACTGTTAGGTTTTTTTAAAAAAGCATAATATAAAATTATATATAGCTCGAACAAAGTTTTCAAAAATAAATAAAATATATATGCTATAACAAAGACTGAATGGAAACAAAAATGTTAACCATGGTGGAAGAATTTTCATTTTTATGCTCCTCTCCATTTCTAAATTTTCTGTAGTAACTGTGTATCACTTTCACATTCAGCAAGTCACTCTTTTTAAGTTGCATTGACCAAGCTACTGACCTAGGTAATTAAGGATAATTTCCCAGCTAGATATATTTAATAAAATTATATATTTTTTCTTATTTGAAGAGAACTTAGAAATGCCCGAGTATAATCTACCATTCACAAAATAAGGAAATATGTCCAGAGATTTAGATGCCCAAGCCTGTCAAAATATTTAGAGGCAGAGACTTACTTAGAACTCAGATTCTTTACCTTCTGACCTGTACAACTTTTTACACTGCTTTATGAGCTACCTATAACACTGATTTGATAAGATTTAAAGACCGAGGTGAAATAACTGGCATTTTGAGAAAGACGTTACTCTCGTGTATCTTAAATTTGCATTCGCATTATTCTCATTTTTAACTATAAAATTATTTGTGACAGGAAAAACATATGCTATTTCCTATAGTACAGCACTTTTATTAAAACTTTCCATTGAAATAATTTCCCAGGCTTTTAAATTTTCTTTGAATTTACATTTAATTATTGTTGTTATACTTTCAGCTGAATTTTGTACAAACCTGTGAGACTTATACTTGATCAGTACTAACAGGGAAATGTTTAATATATTTAAACACACTTCTACTTGGAGACATTTGAATGCATTTTTAATTTATTTGTATTTAATTTGTCATTAAAAATTAATCATTTTGTTTTTCCTAGTTTTATAACTCTAATGTGAGGGAAGATACCTTTAGTTCAAGGTCTTCTGGATCTTGGCTTTTGAATCTGGGGAAACTAAGCTTGTGCTCTCCCCTCTAGCTAAGCCTACATTGTTGCTTTGCCCCCTAATTTCTGTTGAAGATCAATCTAAGTTCCTGCTCCTTATTTTACCTGGATTTAGACAGATACTTCTCAACTTTACCTCTGGTGGAGATGAATCTGTTTTAACAGGGCTTGGATATCTATTTTCCAATTTTACTTCTGGTGGAGAAAATTGATGTTCATCTGAAGATGGTATTTTTTTCTCTTCTATTGTTGGAATAGTGAACAATGGAGGGTCTGTGGGTGGTGGGTATGTTTGTTTTTCTGATTCATCACTTTTAGCAGGAATGGCATTTAAATCATCTTGGCGCAATAGCTTCAAAGTTGGCAGAGTCAGGGTTGGCAGAGTCTTATTATCCAGTAGCTAGAAAATATTTCAATAAAAAAAGCTACCAATTAATCACTATTGGCTAGAAAATACTTCAGATTAACAAAACTGGACTTAAAATCAATTGTATCCTTATCTTTTATCATAACAAATCACTGTTAATATTTGTAAGTTATTATATTCCTTATTACATATAAGAGCTGAGAGATTTAGAGACCTGTGTTCACGTGCTCTCTACTTGCCTGAAATCATGGACTGTGAAATATTGTCCATAAAGATGACCATACTTTTTAATAAAGCAGCAGTTCTCATATGTCCACAGTTTATAAATCAGTAACATCTCAAAAAAGAAAATCTGGGGGATCTGACATGTTCCTGTCATTTTACAATCACCAATGTATTACAAAATAAAGGAAATTTTCATAGCAAAATAGCATGAAGAACAATATCATAAAATCACAAATGTACCATAAAATAAAAGGAAATTTTAATAGCAAATACCACAAAGAAAGGAATCACAAATTTATTTTAACTTATCTTTATAAAAATCTCTGTATTGTCTTTCCTTTTTCTCTATTGATTTCTATTTTAAGATTATTATTACTTCATGGGAAAAGTTTACAATGTGTAAAATTAAAAGCTTTTGGTGAGAAATAGTAAAGAATGTGGTTTGGTCTGTGGCATCCATTTCTAAGATTTCATACAGAGCTTCAGGCATTTTTCTTACTTGTTCCCCTCACTTCCTCAACACCTTTTGTGCCCTATCTTCATATTTCTTTTTAAATATTACTATTATATACTGAAGCCTCCTTTTCAAAAGTGTAATTTAATGTAAACTAACTCTGTAACTGCACAGATATTGCCATAACAGAAATAACCCCAAAACACTTGAATAACTTCTTGGGTTCTTTACCCTTTCCATCTATAAATATTTCTCAATTTATAAGTATTTTATTCCTTTTTAAGATAGTAATTTTTAGGAAAAGTTCCCTTACCTTCTTTGGAACAGTTTCAACTTCCCCGTTTATAAGAGGGGCATCTGTTAAAAAAAATTAATAAAAGTATTTTATTTTACATAAAACAACACATCATTTATATGTATGTATACTGGTAAAATACTATTATAAGTTTCCTTACCCAGAACAACAACAAAAAAAGAGGTCTTTAAATCAAAGCAGCTATCCAAAAATAAAAGTCTTCAGTAAAAAGACTGATGAGTCTCTGAGAAAACTGAGGCAGTGGCAAATGAACATGTATGGAGGTAAAATGAAAACATGCAAAAAGTGATAAGATTTCAGATCCATCAATATAAGACATAAAAACAAATATAGACTGTATTTTGCTAAAAGTCAAGATGAAAGAAAATACATCCCAGATGGTCAATGGTAGGCTTGGAATTAGGAAAAAAGACTAGGCTAAAAGTGTATGAAGCCAGAAAAAATAAGGCCAATTCAAAAGAGGCTGAATAAAACACAAAACTTTCCTAGAAAATTTTACAGGTAAGGAATACATGTTTAGTGAGTAAAGAAAAGAAAAACCTATAAGGGAGGGAAACAGGGAATAAAGAGTTGAGACACAAAATCTAGACAACAAGCCTAGTAAAAAATAAATTTTACTACAGTCCCTTATTAGTTGCATGATTTTGGGCAGATCATTTTTCTGAGCCTTGGTTTCCTCATGTGTAAAATGGAATAATAGTTTATCTAATAGGTCTGATACAAGTATATACAAGATGTGAGAGGCAATATGCTTAAATGCATGAGTTCTTGGGTCAAGCTGACTGGGTTTAAATTCCACCCCTATGATTGACTTAGGAGCCCTGGTGGTGCAGTGGTTAAGAACTGGGCAGCTAACCAAAAGGCTGGCAGTTCAGATCCACCAGCCACTCCTTGGAAACCCTATGGGGCAGCTCTACCCTGTCCTATAGTGTCAGTATGAGTGGAATTGACTCTACAGCAATGTCTTTTTTTTTTTTAATGACGGACTTAGTAGCTGTGCGGCCTCTGATTGATTACTTAATCTGTTTCCTCCTCTGTAAGGAGCCCTGGTAGCACAGAGGTTAGCATTCAACTGCTAACCAAAAGGTCAGTGGTTCAAATCCATCAGCCACTCTGTGAGAGAAAAGACCTGGTGATCCGATACTGTAAAAATTACAGCCTAGGAAACCCTATGGGGCAGTTATGTTCTGTCCTATAGGGTTGCTATGAGTCGGAATTGACTGAATGGCAATGAGTTTTTGGTTCCTCCTCTGTAAAGATGAGAACAATACATCCCTCAGTGGATTGTTGTGAGGACTGACTCGTATAATTCAATAAAGTACCTAGATCACAATGAAAAATGAATGTTAACTATAACATTGTAGTAGACTATAGATATAGATAGATAAAGAGATAGATATAGATATATATACAGGAGGCTACTGTTGTTGTGTGCCATAGAGTTGATTCTGACTCAAAGCAACCCTATAGGACTGAGCAGAACTGCCCCATAGGTTTCCAAGGCTGTAATCTACGGAAGAAGACTGCCACATCTTTCTCTCACTAAGTGGCTTTGGTTAGCGGCTGAGCACTTAACCAGGGCTCTTTATAGGAGGCTATAGGAATACCAAAAGGAAAGAATTCACTAGATGATACGATGGTTCTCAAAATAAACTCTTTGGATAAGTGAAAAAAAGTAAAGGGGGCGGGAGTGAGAACGCAATGGCTACTGCTAGGCTGGTTGATTCCCAGACATTAGGATATGAATAAACCAAAGCCTGATATAGCCAAGGAAGTAGACATAGAGAAGGATGATTAAACTGAAGAAAAGTCTTAACAATAAATCATTATTCCACATGTGAAGAACCCAAGATATTAAAGATACAGTATTATGTATCTACTTTAACTTGCTTTCTAAGCAAAGCTCTTAAAGAAATTTTCAGCAAGACTGCATGAACAGTATTTTCCATTAATTAAATTTCTTACTGATACTTTTTAGTAAGTTCTTGAATTGGGTTTTTGCTAATTTAGTTCTCTTTCTTTCTCTCATATACATGCACCTCTACATCAAAGAAGCAGACAGTTCACAATCTATAACAAAAATATCTTTTCATGCATAAGATTTAACTTTTTTGTCCTTCAAAAAGTTTTAAAAAGCACTGGAAAAAAAAAACCTCTTACTTCGACTAGGTCTTCTCTTTGGAAATGTTAAAATATAAATACTATGTACTAAAACTACAATGAAGTACATATTTATTTCCTAACAAAATAGAATCCATTTAAAGCAAATCACTAATTTTGTTTTTGTGATATAACTTCCTTGTTCTCAATTATCTTATTAATAAATAACAAAAATAAATAAAAATCAGTTTCTTAACCTGATGTTTGAGTCTTCTCTTTCAGTTGATCATTAGTCAGGCTTCCAAGTACATCACTGGTATTACTTCTCTAGAAACAAAACAAAGAAAATATATTGGGGAAAGGTTAAAGAGATAAACAAGTTTTCCTTTACCTCATAGTTTCTTTTAATACAATACACTTTTTTTTTTTAATTTACAAAGGACAAGAAGAAGATGTGTTTGTGAGAAAAGAAATCCGAATGAACAATTGTAAAGAGAAGTGTCTTAGGCTAGGTTCTCTAGAGGAGCAAAACCAGTGAGGTGTATATATATATAAATGTATATATTGAGAGAGATTTATTTCAATGAAATGGATCACACAGTTGTGGAGGCTGGCAAGTCCCAAATCTGTTGGTCAGGCATCAGGCTGGAGGCTTCTCCTGACCCATGTGGTTGCAGGGACTGACAAACCCCAAAACAGAAGGCCAGACAGCAAGCTGCAGGCTCATGGGGCTATGGGAGTTGGTGAATCCCAAAATCTGCAGGTCACATGGCAGGCTGCTGGCTCACGTCCCAAGAACTGGAGGTCAGAGGATGATGACTCAAGTGCAGGGTCAAGAAAGGGCAAGCAGAGGCAGGGCCAAGTTGGCAGAATAGACAGACGCTTCTGGTGAGCCCTCTTATGACAAAGACCAAAAAAAAAAACAAGTGAAACAAGTATATTTATGACAAGCTAGAGCCCTGAGCATCAAAGGCAAGCTTAGAAAATGAACTGAGGGGCAGGGGGAGGAAGGGGCGGTTCAAAAGTGGAGAGGAGTTACTGGACCTGAATCACCAGGAGCCCTCAGACACCATTCCCGGAAGTGGCTGCAGCAGGCTGGTACTAGTGTTTGGCCACAGTTTCCTCAAGAAGAGGCAGCCAGCCAAACAACCTACTCACACCTCCAGAGCCAGAGAAGAATGGTGCTCTTGGCAAAAGCTAAGTACTTGTGTATATTTTACCACACCCCTCCCACCCCCAAGCTGGCTTCAGTGGCTGTTCATTTCCCTGGACTTGAGATAGGCCCTGTTGAGCACCTGGAGCCATCCTCCAGGCCCTGGAGAAGGAATAAATTTGCAACTGGGGAAAAAGATAATTTGTCAGCTCCACTAACTGGGGGACCTCAAGACAGAAATGGCTCCTGTCCAGGCATAAATACTCTGTGGATTTTGAGTACCTTTCCCCCTGCATGGACCTGTGTGGGCCTACTTCAGGAGAATAGGCTCTTGTTGGCAGACTACAACTATTTCAGCTGTGTGGTGGACAGGTGGGTGTTTGATGTTTGACACTGCTCTGCCTATTAAACAGGGTCCTCACCAACCCACATAAGGAATGGTGGCTTCACTGAAGTCACCCAGCTACCCATGACAGGGGTCCAAGGATAACTAGTACCTCCCAGTCCTTATAACCAAAAATACTGGGTGCCTATGGTCCATCTGCAGAACCCACCCACCTGTATACTTTAGGGAACAGGGACATGCTTTCCTCAGAGACACTTGGGGGATGATTCTCAGCCCCTACCTTGCTCAAAGCATGACCCCCTGCTGGAATCAGATACCAGTACCTACACCAATCACCCCTGCCCCTCTAAGACTGTAGGACAGAGCCTGTACCACACACTTGATCATCAGCTACCTGGACACCTGGGTGAATTCAGACAAGAAAAGTGAATGGACTCCTAGACTGATATACTTGATAATAGCTCTAGCCATCTCGGACAGGATGTCAGAGCTCCAAACGTGAAAATAATCAAGCTAGCTCACTCAAGCAACCCATCTGGGAATATCAAAACAAAACAAAGCAAGAAGCTACGATACAGTAAGCAAACATAAAATAAACTAATACGATAACTTATAGATGGCTCAGAGACAACAGTCAATATCAAGTCACATAAAGAAACAGACCATGAACATCTCAACAAGCTCTCAAAACAAAGAATCAAGGGATCTTCTAGATGAAAGTGACTTCCTGGAATTACCGGAGGCAGAATACAAAAGATTAATATACAGAACCCTTCAAGACATCAGGAAGGAAATCAGGCAATACACAGAACAAGCCAAGGAACATAAAGGTAAAGCAATTGAAAAAATTAAAAAGGTTATTCAGAAGCATAATGAAAAATTTAATAAGGTGGAAAAATCCATAGACAGACAGCAATCAGAAATTCAGAAGATTAACAATAAAATTACAGAATTAGATAACTCAATACAAAGTCAGAGGAGTAGAATTGAGCAGGTGGAAGGCAGAATTTGTGAACTTAAAGATAAAGCACTTGGCACCAATATATTTGAAGAAAAATTAGATAAAAGAATTAAAAAAAATGAAGAAACCTTAAGAATCATGTGGGGCTCTATCAAGAGAAATAACCTGCAAGTGATTGTAGTTCCAGAACAGGGAGGGATAACAGAAAATACAGAGAGAATTGCTGAAGATTTGTTGGCAGAAAACTTCCCCGATATCGTGAAAGATGAGAAGATATCTATCCAAGATGCTCATTGAACTCCACATAAGGTAGATTTTAAAAGAAAGTCACCAAGACACATTAAAATGAAACTTGCCAAAACCAAAGATAAAGAGAGAATTTGAAGAGCAGCTAGGGATAAACAAAAAGTCACCTACAAAGGAGAGTCAATAAGAATAAACTCCGACTACTCAGCAGAAACCATGCAGGCAAGAAGACAATGGGATGACTTATATAAAAAACTAGAGGAAAAAAAATGCCAGCCACAAATCATATATCCAGCAAAACTGTCTCTCAAATATGAAGGTGATATTAGGACATCTACAGACAAACAGAAGTTTAGGGAATCCATAAAAACCAAACAAAAACTACAAGAAATACTAAAGGGAGTTCTTTGGTTAGAAAATCAATAATATCAGGTATCAACCCAAGACTAGAACACTGGGCAGAGCAATCAGATGTCAACCCAGACAGGGAAATCACAAAAATAAATCAAGACAAAAAACCACTCAAAACAGGGAAACAGCGATGTTATTATATAAAAGAAGACAACATTAAAACAATAAAGAGGGACTAAGATTTTTTTTTTTTTTAAGAAATGCAGTCATAGATCTTCCGTATGGAGAGGAAGATAAGGTGATACAAAGAAATAAAATTAGGTTTAAATTTGGAAAAATAGGGGTAAATAATATGGTAACCACAAAGAACACAAACTATCCTACACATCAAAATAAAATACAAGAAAAAAATGGAGACTTAGCAGAAACAAAATCAACAACCACGAATGTGAGGAAAAGACAATACATAAAGAAAATCTACTGAGCCAAAAAAAATTAAGTGGGGAAAGGAAACTATCAACAACACACAAAAAAAGACATCAAAATGATACCACTAAGTTATTACCTATCCATAATTATGCTGAATGTAAACGTACTAAATGCACCAATAAAGAGACAAAGAGTGGCAGAATGGATTAAAAAACAAGATCCATCTATATGCTGCCTACAAGAGACATGCCTTAGACTTAGAGATACAAACAAACTAAAACTCAAAGGATGGAACAAAATATATCAAGCAAACAACAATCAAAAAAGAGCAGGAGTGGCAATATTAATTTCTGACAAAATAGACTTTAAAGTTAAATCCATCAGAAAGGATAAGGAAGGACACTATATAATGATTAAAGGGACAATACACCAAGAAGATATAACCATACTAAATATTTATGCACCCAATGTCAGGGCTGCAAGATACATAAAACAAACTCTAAAAGCGTTGAAAAGTGAGATAGACAGCTCCACAATAATAGTAGGACACTTCAACACACCAGTTTTGGTGAAGGGCAGGACATCCAGAAAGAAGGTCAATAAAGACATGGAAGATCTAAATGACACAATCAACCAACTTGACCTCAGACATATACAGAAAACTCCACCCAACAGCAGCCAAGTATACTTTCTTTTCTAGTGCACATGGAACATTCTCTAGAATAGACCACATATTAGGTCATAAAGTAAGCCTTAGCAGAATCCAAAACATTGAAATATTACAAAGCATCTTCTCTGACCATAACGCCATAGAAGTAGAAATCAACAACAGAAAAAGCAGGGAAAAGAAATCAAACACTCAGAAACCGAACAATACCCCGCTCAAAAAAGATTGAATTATAGAAGACACTAAGGGTGGAATCCAATGAGAATGAAAACACTTCCTATCAGAACCTTTGGGACACAGTGAAAGCAGTGCTCAGAAGTCAATTTATATTAATAAATGCACACATCCAAAAAGAAGAAGGGGCCCAAATCAAAGAATTATCCCTACAACTTGAACAAGTAGAAAGAGAGCAACAAAAGACACCCACAGGCACCAGAAGAAAACACATAATAAAAATTAGAGCTGAACTAGATGAAATAGAAAACAGAAAAACAATTGAAAGAATTAACAAGACCGAAAGCTGGTTTTTTGAAAAAACCAACAAAATTGATAAACCATTGGCCAAACTGACAAAAGAAAAAGAGAAGAAGCAAATAACACGAATAAGAAATGAAAAGGGCGATATTACAACAGACCCAGATAAAATTAAAAGAATAATATCAGATTACTATGAAAAATTGTACTCTAACAAATTTGAAAACCTGGAAGAAATATACGAATTCCTAGAAACACACTACCTACCTAAACTAACACAAACAGAGGCAGAACAACTAAACAGACCCATAACAAAAGAAGGGGTTGAAAAGGTAATCAAAAAAACAACCAACAAAAAAAAAGCCCTGGTCTGGACGGCTTCACTGCAGAGTTCTACCAAACTTTCAGAGAAGAATTAACATCACTAATACTAAAGGTATTTTAGAGGATAGAAAAGGATGGAATACTCCCAAACTCATTCTATAAAGCCAGCATATCCCTGATACCAAAACCAGGTAAAGACACCACAAAAAAAGAAAATTATAGACTTATATCCCTCATTAACTTAGATGCAAAAATCCTCAACAAAATTCTAGCCAATAGAAGTCAACAACGTATCAAAAAAATAATTCACCACGACCAAGTGGGATTCGTACCAAGTATGCAGGGATGGTTCAACTATTAGAAAAAAATTAATGTAATAAAAAAAAAAATTTTTTTTAATAATACATCACATAAATAAAACAAAAGACAAGAATCACGTGACTTTATCAATTGATGCAGAAAAGGCATTTGAGGAAGTTCAACACCCTTTCATGATAAAAACTCTCGGCAAATAGAAAGAGAGGGAAAATTCCTCAACATAATAAAGGGCATTTATACAAAGCCAATAGCCAACATTATCCTAAATGGAGAGAGCCTGAAAGCATTCCCCTTGAGATCGGGAGCCAGACGAGGATGCCCTCTATCACTACTCTTATTCAACATTGTGCAGGAGGTCCTAGCTAGATCAATCAAGCTAGGTAAAGAAATAAAGGGCACCCAGATTGGCAAGGAAGAAGTAAGAGTGTATCTATCTGCAGATGACATGATTTTATACACAGAAAACCCTAAGGAATCCTCCAGAAAACTACTGAAACTAATAGTTCAGCAGAGTATCGGTATACAAGATAAACATACAAAAATCAGTTGGATTCCTCTACACCAATAAAAAGAACATCAAAGAGGAAATCATCAAATCAATACCATTTACAATAGCCCCCCAAAAGATGAAATACTTAGGAATAAATCTTACCAGAGATGTAAAAGACTTATACAAAGGAAGCTACAAAACACTTGTGCAAGAAACCAAGACAGACCTACATAAGTGGAAAAACATACCTTGCTCATGGATAGGAAGACTTAACATTGTAAAAATGTCTATTCTACCAAAAGCAATCTATAGATTTAATGCAATTCTGATCCAAATTCCAATGACATTTTTTAATGAGATGGAGAAACAAATCACCAACTTCACATGGAAGGGAAAGAGGCCCCGGATAAGTAAAGCATTACTGAAAAAGAAGAGCAGCGGGAGGCCTCACTCTACCTGATTTTAGAACCTATTATACCACCACAGTAGTCAAAACAGCCTGATACTGGTACAACAACAGATACATAGACCAGCAGAAGGGAATTGAGAATCCAGACATAAATCCATCCACATATGAGCAGTTGATATTTGACAAAGGCCCCAAAACAGTTAAATGGGGAAAAGACAGTCTTTTTAACAAATGGTGCTGGCATAACTGGATATCTGTCTGCGGAAAAAAAAAAAAAAAAAAAAGATCCATACCTCCCACCGTGCACAAAAACAAACTCAAAATGGATCAAAGACCTAAATATAAAATCTAAAACTATAAAGATCATGGAAGAAAAAATAGGTACAGCATTAGGAGCCCTAATACATGGCATAAACAGTATACAAAACATTACTAACAATGCAGAAAAATAAACTAGATAACTGGGAGCTCCTAAAAATCAAACGCCTATGCTCATCCAAAGACTTCACCAAAAGAGTAAAAAGATTACTTACCCACCCAAACCAAACCCACTGCCCTCGAGTCGATTCCGACTCATAGCAACCCTACAGGACAGAGTAGAACTGCCCCATAGAGTTTCCAAGGAGTGCCTGGCGGGTTCGAACTGCTGACCTCTTGGTTAGCAGCTGTAGCACTTAACCACTACGCCACCAGGGTTTCCAAGATTACCTACAGACTGGGAAAATGTTTTTAGCTATGACATTTCTGATCAGCACCTAATCTCTAAAATCTACATGATACTGCAAAAACTCAACTACAAAAAGACAAATAACTCAATTAAGCAATGGGAAAAGGATATGAACTGGCACTTCACTGAAGAAGCCATTCAGGTAGCTAACAGATACATGAGAAAATGCTCATGATCGTTAGCTATTAGAGAAATGCAAATCAAACTACCATGAGATTCCATCTTGCTCCAACAAGGCTGGCATTAATCCAAAAACACAAAATAATAAATGTTGGAGAGGTTGTGGAGAGACTGGAACACTTATACGCTGCTGGTGGGAATGTGAAATGGTAAAACCACTTTGGAAATCGATTTGGCACTTCCTTAAAAAGCTAGAAATAGAACTGCCATACGATCCAGCAATCCACTCCTTGGAATATATCCTAGAGAAATAAGAGCCTTTACACGAACAGATATATGCACACCCATGTTCACTGCTGCACTGTTTACAAGAGCAAAAAGATGGAAGCAACCAAGGTGCCCATCGACGGATGAATGGATAAATAAATGATGGTATATTCACACAATGGAATACTACGCATCGATAAAGGACAGTGATGAATCCGTGAAACATTTTATAACATGGAGGAATCTGGAAGGCATTATGCTGAGCGAAATTAGTCAGTTGCAAAAGGAGAAATATTGTATAAGACCACTATGGCAAGAACTCGAGAAACAGTTTAAACAGAAGAAAATATTCTTTGATGGTTACAAGAGGGGGGAGGGAGAGAGGGAGAGAGAGAGGAAAGGAGGGGGTATATGCTAATTAGATAGTAGATCAGAACTACTTTGGTGAAGGGAAAGACAACATACAATACAGCCGAGGTCAGCACAACTGGACTAAACCAAAAGCAAAGAAGTTTCCTGAATAAACTGAATGTTTCGAAGGCCAGCGTAGCAGGGGCAGGGGTTTGGAGACCATGGTTTCAGGGGACATCTAGGTCAACTGGCATAATAAAATCTATTAAGAAAACATTCTGCATCCCACTTCGGAGAGCAGCGTCTGGGGTCTTAAATGCTAGCAAGCGGCCATCTAAGACTCATCAATCAGTCTCAACTCACCTGGAGCAAAGGAGAATGAATAACACCAAAGACATCATGTAATTATGAGCCCAAGAGACAGAAAGGGCCACATAAACCAGAGACTACATCAGCCTGAGACCAGAAGAACTAGATGGTGCCTGGCTACAACCGATGACTGCCCTGACAGGGAACACAACAGAGAATCCCTGAGGGAGCGGGAGAGCAGTGGGATGCAGACCTCAAATTCTTGTAAAAAGACCAGACTTAATGGTCTGACTGAGACTAGAAGGACCCTGGTGGCCATGGCCCCCAGACCTTCTGTTAGCCCAGTACAGGAACCATTCCCAAAGCCAATTCTTCAGACAGGGATTGGACTGCACAATGGGATAGAAAAAGATGCTAGTGAAGAATGAGCTTGACATCTCCTATCTGGAGAGGAGATGAGAGGAAAGAGGAGGTTAGAAGCTGGCAGAATGGACACGAAAACAGAGAGTGGAGGGACGGAATGGGCTGTCTCATTTGGGGGAGAGCAATCAGGGGTATATAGGAAAAAAGGTGTATATAAATTTTTGTATGAAACACTGACTTGTTTGTAAACTTTCACTTGAAGCACAATAAAAATTAAAAAAAAAAGGAGGGGCAAGCTTTGCCAGTTCTTCCATATATATTGGATACAGGCTACACCCCCAAGGAAACTCCCCTTTCAACTCATTTGCTGCTTACATCAGGTCACAAAATGGCAACTGATTACATAATATCTGCCAAACCACCTCAGTGGCATAGCCACATTGACGCATAACCTTAACCATCACAAGAAGTATACCCTGGCTGGGAGTTGATGTTTCAGGGAGAGAATATCCAAGAATGGATAGAGATTTTGAATGATTAATGTATGCAAGGTAAAGATTACAAGATACCCATTGCCGTCTAGTCAATTCCAACTCATTGCCACCTTATGGAACAGAGTAGAACTGCCGCATAGGGTTTCCAAGTCTGTAAATCTTTACAGAAGCAGCCCTCCACGTCTTTCTCCCATGGAGTGGCTGGTGGGTTTGAACTGCCGACCTTTCAATTAACAGCCAAGCGATTAACCACAGCAGGGCTCTTTAGATTGCAAAGTAAATTATATAATTTTGTAACTTCGAGTAGTATAAGAGGATATCCTCAGGAAACAGATTACCTTTTTAAAATTTTATTTGGTAAAATATATTAAAAAAACATTTGTCATTTCAACGATTTTTACATGTACAACTCAGTGACATTAATTACATTCACCATATTATGTAACTCTCATCACTGTTGCAAATTTTTCCTCATCCTTAACAGAAACTCAGTGCCTCTTAAGCAATAACTCCCCTTTCCCCTCTCCCCATCGCCCGTCATTACCACTAATAAACTTTGGCCTCTGTGCATTTGCCTGTTTTAGATATTTCAAATATTTCATTTCAGATCACATAATATTCGTCCTTTTGTGTCTGCATTATTTCACTCAGCAGAAAGTTTTCAAGGTTCATCCATGTTGTAGCTTATATCAGAACTTCATTTCTCTTTATGGCTGAATAATATTCCATTTTATATATATGCCACATTTTTTTTACCCATTCATCTGTTGATGGATATTTAGTTTGTTTCCACTTTTTGGCTATTGTGAATAATAATGAACATTGGTATCTGTCTGAATCCTTGCGTTTAAGTCTTTTTGGTATATATCTAGGGATGAAATCTAGGGTCATAGGGTAATTCTAGAGCCCTGGTGGTGCAGTGGTTAAGTACTCAGCTGCTAACTGATAAGTCAGCAGCTCAAACCACCAGCTGCTACATGGGAGAAAGATGTGGCAGTCTACTTCTGTAAAGATTACAGTCTTGGAAACTGTATGGGGCAGTTCTACTCTGTCCTATAGGGTCACTGAGTCAGAACTGCCTCATTGGCAATGGGTTTGGTTTTCTGGGTTTAGGGTAATTGTACATTTAACTTTTTGTGGAATCACCAAACTGTTTTCATAGTGGCTGCGTAATATTATAAACCCATCATCAATGGGTGAGGTTTCCAATATCTCCACATCCTCACCAATACTTATTATTCTCCATTTTTCTGAGAATAGCCATCCTAATCAGATGAAGTGGTATCTTAATGTGGTTTTTTGATTTGAATCTCCCTGATGACTAATGACGTTGAGCAGCTTTTCATGTGCTTATTGGCCACATGTATATCTTCCTTGATAAAACGTCTATTCAAGTCCTTTGCCCATTTTTTGATTGGGTTGTTCATCTTCTTGTTGTTGAATTGTAGAAATTATATATTCTGGATTTTAAACCCTTATCAGATGTATGGTTCCCAAATATTTTCTCCCATTCTGTAAGTTGTCTCTTTACCTTGCTGATAAAGTCCTTTGCAGCACAAAGGTTATAAAGTCCTTTGAAGCGCTAAGGTTTTTAATTTTGATGAAGTCCAATTTATTTATTTTGTCTTTAGATGCTTGTGTTTTTGGTGTTAAGCTAAGAATTCATTGTTAAAAACTGCGTCCAAAAGCATTACCCCCTTTATTTTGTTCTAAGAGTTTTATGGATTTAGTTCTCCCATTTAGACCACTGATTCATTTTGAGCTAGTTTTTGAATATGGTGTGAGGTATAAGTCCAGCTTCATTCTTTTGCAGATGCCATCCAGTACTAGCATCATTTATTCAACAGACTATTTTTTTCCCCGTTGAATGGACTTGGCCCCCTTGTTGAAAATCAGTTGACCATAGGTATATGTGTTTATTTCCGGACTCTCAATTCTATTGCATTGGTCTAAATGTTCATTCTTATGCCATTACCAGACTGTTTTAATTACTGTAGCTTTATAATATTTTGAAATCAGGAACTGTGAGTTCTCCTATGAGTTTCAATGTGAGAACTGTGGATATTTACAAAATTCCAAGGAGAACTATAGAGTGATTGTGGAGCTATTGTAAAATACTGACTTTTCAATTAGAACCTAAAGTCCATAGTGTTTTTAATGAAGACCCCCTGAAATTTCCCCTAAAATACTAATTCTCTATTATTAAATACTAATCAACTTCTTCTATAGCAGCACAATGCTTCCCAATTATCACAGAGGCATTGAAAAGCATGAAAATATCAGTATGTTACAACTCTACCAGTTCGGGGTTGTGATCTCAGTCAATGTTTTATCTATCCAGTAATAGTACGAGGAATCCTTTATTTTGAGGTCCAAATGCATATAGGTTAGATTATATTTATAAATATTAACCCTTGCTTGTAATACTAGATAACAGTCTAGTACCCAGTATATATAAAGAACTCTTACAACTGAACAATAAAAAGACAAATAACCCAATTAAAATGTGGGCAAAGAATTTCAATAACTATTTCTCTAAAGAAGATATACAATGGCCAGTGAGCACACAAAAAGAAGACCAACATCTAACAGGGAACCCAAAGTCGAGAAGGGATAGTGCCGACATGTTGCATGTTGTGAGGCTGTTAACCAATGTCATAAAACAATATGTGTAGTAAAATTAGTCAGTTGCAAAAGGACAAATATTGTATAAGACCACTATTATAAGAACACAAGAAATAGTTTAAACAGAGAAGAATATATTCTTTGATGGTTATGAGAGGGGGAGGGAGTACGAGAAGGGGAGTGGTTTTCACTAATTAGATGGTAGATAAGAACTATTTTAGGTGAAGAGAAAGACAACACAATACAAGAGAGGTCAGCACAACTGGATTAAACCAAAAGCAAAGAAGTTTCCTGAATAAACTGAATGCTTCGAAGGCCAGCATAGCAGGGGTGGGGTTTGGGGACCATGGTTTCAGGGGACATCTAAGTCAGTTGGCATAATAAAATCTATTAAGAAAACATTCTGTATCCCACTTTGGAGAGTGGCGTCTGGGGTCTTAAATGCTAGCAAGTGCCCATCTAAGATGAATCAATTGGTCTCCACTCACGAGGAGCAAAGGTGAATGAAGTACACCAAAGACATCAGGTAATTATGAGCCCAAGAGACAGAAAGGGCCACATAAACCAGAGACTACATCAGCCTGAGTCCAGAAGAACTACTTGGTGCCTGGCTACAACCAATGACAGCCCTGACAGGCAACACAACAGAGAATCCCTGAGGGAGCAGGAGAGCAGTAGGATACAGACCCCAAATTCTTGTAAAAAGACCAGACTTAATGGTCTGACTGAGACTAGAAGGACCCCGGTGGTCATGGTCCCCAGACCTTCTGTTAGCCCAAGACTGGAACCATTCCCAAAGCCAACTCTTCAGAGAAGGATTGGACTGGACAATGGGATAGAAAATGATACTGGTAAAGAATGAGCTTCTTGGCTCAAGTAGACACATGAGACTATGTTGGCGTCTCCTGTCTGGAGGGGAGATGAGAGGACAGAGGGGGTCAGAAGCTGGCCGAATGCACATGAAAAGAGAGAGTGGAGGGAAGGAGAGTGCTGTTTCATTAGGGGGAGAGCAATTAGGAGTTTATAGCAAGGTGTATATAAATTTTTATAACAAATTATGGATAACATTGCAAAGAACGGGAATTGCAGAACACTTAATTGTGCTCATAAGGAAGCTTTACATAGATCAAGAGGCAGTTGTTCGTACAGAACAAGGGAATACTGATTGGTTTAAAGTCAGGAAAGGTGTGCGTCAGGGTTGTATTCTTTCACCATACCTATTCAATCTATGGAAACCCTGGTGGCATAGTGGTTAAGTGCTACGGCTGCTAACCAAAGGGTCGGCAGTTCGAATTCGCCAGGTGCTCCTTGGAAACTCTATGGGGCAGTTCTACTCCATCCTATAGGGTCGCTATGAGTTGGAATCGACTAGACAGCACTGGGTTTGGGAATTCAATCTGTATGCTGAGCAAACAACATAAGAAGCTGGACTATAGGAAGAAAAATGGGGCATCAGTATTGGAGGAAGACTCATTAACAACCTGCGTTATGCAGATGACACAACCTTGCTTGTTGAAAGTGAAGAGGACTTGAAGCACTTACTAATAAAGATCAAAGACCACAGCCTTCAGTATGGATTGCACTTCAAGAAAGCAAAAATCCTCACAACTGGACCAATGAGCAACATCCTGATAAACGGAGAAAAGATTGAAGCTGTCAAGGATTTCATTTTACTTGAATCAACAGCCATGGAATCAGTAGTCAAGATATCAGAAGATGCATTGCATTGGGTAAATCTGCTGCAAAGGACCTCTTTAAAGTGTTGAAGAGCAAAGATGTCACGTTGGAGACTAAGGTGCGCCTGACCCAAGCCATGGTATTTTCAGTCGCATCATACGCATGTGAAAGCTGGACAATGAATAAGGAGTACTGAAGAAGAATTGATGCCTTTGAATTGTGGGGCTGGCGAAGAACATTGAATATACCATGGACTGCCAAAAGAATGAACAAATCTGTCTTCGAAGAAGTACAGCCAGAATGCTCCCTAGAGGCAAGGATGGTGAGACTGCAGCTTACATACTTTGGACATGTCGTCAGGAGGGATCAGTCCCTGGAGAAGGACATCATGCTTGGCAGAGTACAGGGTCAGCGGAAAAGAGGAAGACCCTCAACGAGGTGGATTGACACAGTGGCTGCAACAATGAGCTCAAGCATAACAACAATTGTAAAGATGGCTCAGGACCGGGCAGTGTTCAGTTCTGTTGTGCATGGGGTCGCTATGAGTTGGAACCGACTCGTCGGCACCTAACAACAAGAACAATATAAATTTTTGTACGAGAGACTGACTTGATCTGTAAACTTCCACTTAAAGCACAATAAAAACTAAAAAAAAAAAAAAGTGTACTAACTGTTTAATAAGAACCTAGTTTGTTCTGTAAACCTTCATCTAAAATACAATTAAAAAAAAAAAGATGACTAACATCATTAGTCATTGCTGTTTTGTGCCATCGATAGGGAAATGCAAATCAAAACCACAATGAGATACCACTTCACATCTGCCAGGATTGCAAAGGAACAAAAGACAGAATATAGCAAGTGATGGCAAACATGGAGAAATTAGAACCCTCATACATTGCTGTTGTGAATGTAAAATAGTGTAGCCACTGTGGAAAACAGTTTGGCAGTTCCTCAAAAAGTTAAACATACAGCTTCCATATGATCCATCAATTCTACTCTTATGGACATACCCAAGAGTATTCAAAACATATGTTCATATAAAAAAAACTTGCACACAAATGTCCAGAGGAATATTATTCACAATAGCCAAGAATTAGAAACAACCCAAATGTGCATCAACTGATGAATACATAAATAAAATGTGTTATAACCACACAATGAAAAATTATTCAGCAATAAAAAGAAGTGAAATGCTGATACATGCTACAACATGAACATTGAGAACATACTAAGTGAAAGATGTCAGACACAAAGATATTATATTGCTTGACTCCATTTATATGAAATGTTCATAATAGGCAAATCTATAGAGAAGAAAGTAGATTAGTTGTTGCCAAGCGTTAGTGGAGAATATGGGAGTTGTTAGTGCCCGCTAGCGGGTGTGAGGTTTATTTTTTGGGGTAATGAAAACGTTTTAAAGTGAATTGTGGTGGTGGATGCACAACTCTGTGAATATAGTAAAGGCCATTAGAATGCACACTTTAGGTTAATAAATTATGTGGTATGTGAATTATATTTCAGTAAATCTGTTAAAAATTAAACTTTATAAACTATCAATCAATGCTTTTTAAATGCCACATTTTTAAAATAGGGTGGTGTATGAACAATCAATATTATTTTATAGGGAGAGAACAAAAAAGAAACATCCGGCCATCACTTTTATTTATGATGATCTCTGTTTTAATAAAAAGTGTTAAAAGCTATATATGAGAGAATGTATTAGGTTAATTACCTCAGTGTCTTTATGTTCCAATGCTGGGGTAAGAATGTTTCCTAAATAGTTAGCTTTTTCTATCCATGTACTCAAATTTCTATATTCTTTTTTCATTTTTTCCAACCTGCAGAAAGAAAAAAACCTATAGATAAAAAAGCAAGTAACAGAAGAATATATACGATAAGACTTATAGAAGGAAAAATACAATAAGATTGAATTTATAAACATTTCAAAAAGAAGCAAACCAATAATATATTGTTTAGGGATACAGTCAAAGAAAAGGGAATGATAACAACAAAAATCAGGGTAGTAGTTACCTGGGGATGGTAGGGGAGAGGGATATAATCTGGTAAGGACCAATATACAAAATATTTCTGATATTGTTGATGTTGTATTACTTAACCTGAATCATAAATATCTAGACAATGACCTTATTTTTCTTATGGAAAGTATATTTACATGCTTTAGAAATTATTCTATATATATTGGTCTTATTTGAACTACATATACATGTTTTATAAATCATTCCATACAAATATATCTTTTGTAATAAAACAAATTTTAAAAAGGATTTTAGCTCCTAGTCCAAGAAACTTCGAAAGGCTTGACTTACCTAAAGATGCAATTGACAAGAATTAAATGGAAATCAAATGTTTTAAATGAATTCGCCATGAATAAGGCACACAACAGAAGAAATTCTGTTTTTCTATTACGTACTACAGAATCTTCTGGTTGGGAGGTATTATGACTATTTTCAGAATATCCATTCATTAATAAATTGATTCCATTAATTCATTTGTTTTATTATTATAAAACAAATAAGCAAATAATAAATATTCACCCATATAAAAGGAAGACATACGAGGTAGGCTAACTAAAAGAAAGTTTGGTAACCATATTAATGTTAGAAATACAGACCATAAAACAAAAGCCTTATAAGGGTAACAAGGATCACTACATAATTACAAAACATTCAATTCACAAAAAATACATAATTCTAAACTTATATGCATCTAATAAAATAGCCTACATGCATTAGAGGTTGGAACACTTCTCTTTCAAAAAGCAACAAAACAAGCAGACAGAAAACTGAACACCACAATAAGGTCATCCTAATTGACATATATAGAACAATGCATCCAATAAATGGAGAATACTCATTCTTTTTCGGTGAAAAAGAGGAAGACTCTCCACAAGACGGATTGACACAGTGGCCACAACAGTGGGCTCAAACGTAGCAACGATTGTGAGGATGGCACAGTATGGTGTTTGTACTGTTGCACATAGGGTCACTGTGAGTCGGAATCTACTTGAAGATACCTAATAACAACAAAGAGCACATGGAACATTTACCAAGATATGTTGGACTATAAATAGGGCTCAACAAATTTCAAAAAATTGAAATCAGATGCCACCACTCACCCATACAAATGGCAAAAGAAGAAGAAGAAAAAAAAAAAAACCCAAACTGTAAGAATACCAAGTAGGGTAACAGTGGAGCAAACAGAACTCTCATACAGTGCTGGTAGAAATGATGTAAATGGATACAAGCCCTTTGGAAAACTGGCAGTAGCTACTAAAGCTGAAAATACATTTTCCACTTCTAGATAATGTTGTTTTCGTGTACCATCCAGTCAATTCTGATTGAAAATGTGAAAATTCACCAAAACAACACATACAAGAATGTTCATAGCGACTTTGTTCTTAATAGCTCAAAACTGGAGATAACTTAATTTCCATTAATAGTAGAATGGATAAATACAATATATGCATACAGTAGAATGCCCTATAACAATGAAAAATAACTAATTATTACTACTACGGTTTGGGTAACTTTCACTGACATAATGTTGAGCAGAAGTATTCAGATCCAGAAGACTACATATAATTCATTAATCCCATCTGTGGAAAGTTTTTTTTTTTTTTTTTAAGATAAAATTAACACATGGTGGCGAAAAGTCAGAACAGTAGTTACCTTTACGGGGCATTAACTGGGAGAATGCACAAGGGAATATGCTGAGATGCTAGTGACGTTCCATATTTTGATACGGGTGGTGGTTACACAAATGTGCCCATTAGTAAAAATGAATCAAGCTGTATATGATTTATATATTTCATTGTATGTTATATTCCAAATTACAAAGGAGAAACTGAGAAACCTACCATTAAAAGTGGAATAATTCAGCATGCCACTTTCAATCACTGAACTTGGGTAATGGTAATAAGAAAATCAATAAGGATATGTTGTTGGTGTTCGGTGCCAACGAGTCAGTTCCAACTCATAGTGACCCTATATACAACAGAAGGAAACACTGCCCGGTTCCTGCACCATCCCCATGATCATTGCTATAACTGAGTCCACTGTTGGGGGCACTGTGTCAATCCATCTCATCGATGGTTGTCCTCTTTTTCTTTGACCCTCTACTTTATCAGGGATGATGTCCTTCTCCAGAGACTAGTCCCTCCTGATAACATGTTCAAAGTATGTGAGACAAAGTCTTGTTATTCTGGCTTTTAAGGAGCATGCTGGCTGTACTTCTTCCAAGACAGTTTTGTTCATTCTTTTGGCAGTCTGTGGTATATTCAATATTCTTCACCAACACCACAAATCAAAGCTGTCAATTCTTCTTTGGTCTCCTTTATTTATTGGCCAGCTTTTGCATGCATATGAGACAATTGAAACCACCATGGCTTGGGTCGGGCACACCTTAGTGCCCAAGGTGGCATCTTTGCTTTTTAAAGTTTTAAAGAGGTCTTTTGCAGCAGATTTCCCCAATGCAATGCATCATTTGATTTCTTGATTGCTGCTTCCATGGATGTTGATTGTGGATCCAAGTAAAATGAAATCTTTAACAAACTTCAGTCTTTTCTCCATTTATCATGATGTTGCTTATTGGTCCAGTTGTGATGATTTTTGTTTTCTTCATGTTGAGGTGTAATCCACACTGAAGGCTGTAGCCTTTGGTCTTCATCATTAAGTGCTTCAAGTCCTCTTTCACTTTCAACAAGCAAGGTTGTGTCATCTGCATAATAAAGACTGTTAGTGAGTGTTTTTCCAATCCTGATGCCCTGTTCTTCTTCATATTGTCCAGCTTCTCAGATTATTTGCTCTCCCATACTTCTGTCAGTTTGTCATACCGTGGGGGTTTGCATGTTGCTGTGATGCTAGAAGCTATGCCACCAGTATTCAAATACCAGCAGGGTCACCCATGATGTACAGGTTTCAGCTGAGCTTCCAAACTAAGACAGACTAGGAAGAAGGACCTGGCAATCTAATTTTGAAAAAAATTTGTTGTTGTTAGGTGCCATCAAGTCGCTTCTGACCCATAGCGACACTATGTACAACAGAACAAAACACCACCTGGTCCTGCGCCATCCCCACAATTCCTGCTACACTTGAGCTCACTGTTGCAGCCACTGTGTCGATCCACCTCATTGAGGGTCTTCCTCTTTTCCACTGACCCTGTACTTTACCAAGCATGATGTCCTTCTCCAGTGACTGATCCCTCCTGACAACATGTCCAAAGTATATGACGCAGTCTCATCATCTTTGTTCTAAGGAGCATTCTGGTTGCATTTCTTCCAAGACAGAGTTGTTCATTCTTTTGGCAGTCCATGATATATTCAATATTCTTCGTCAACACCATGATTCAAAATTGAAAAAAATTAGCCAGTGAAAACCTTATGCATGGTAAAGATATAGAAGACTTGATTTCAACTAATATAATTGATCTAATG
Source organism: Elephas maximus indicus (assembly GCF_024166365.1). NCBI lineage: Eukaryota > Metazoa > Chordata > Mammalia > Proboscidea > Elephantidae > Elephas > Elephas maximus. Next base: position 100,371,021 of record NC_064824.1, read on the forward strand.
AACATGTATAGAACTCTCAGCCAACAACTAGTTGGTATACACTTTCATCTCAAGTATATATGGGACATTTATGACAATGGATCATTTTCTAGGCTATCAAGCAATTCTCAACAAATTTCAAAGAATCAGTAGAATACAGATCATGTACTTAGATCACAATTAAATACATTAGCAGTCAAATAAAATTAGTAAACCCTTATATATTTGTGAACTGAAAACACACTTCTAAATAATTCATGGTCACAGTTAAATCATAATAGAAAATATAAGATTTTAGAACTAAACAATATAAAAATTTTGTGTGGTGAGTGGAAGTGGAATGTAAAAAATTTTAACTTTAAATACTTACATTTAAAAAGGAGAGATGCTAAAAATTAATAAGCTAAGCATCCAACTGAGAAGAAAAAGAATAAACCTAAAGAAAGTAAAGGAGATAATAAAGACAAAACAAAAATCAATGAAATGGAAATGATAGCCAATTTTTTTAAAACTCCAACAAAATTGACAAACTTTTGGCAAGACTTACCAAGAAAAAGAAAAGACAAATACCTATATTGGGGGAAATTGACATAAATACATATAGATAATGAGAATATTAGGGATGCCTTTACACAAATAAATTTGAAAACTTAGATGAACAAATTTCTAGAAAAATACAACTTACTAAAGGGCCTTAAAAAGAAATAGAAACCCTTAGTAATTTAAAGAAGTTGAATCAGCGGTTAAATATTAGTAGTTACAAATCTTCCCACAGATAAACGTTAGGCCCACATGACTTTACAGGTGAGTTCTAGCAAGCATTCGAACTTGTATAAACTCTTCCAGTCTTAGGAAAAGAGGGAATGTTTCTCAAAAAGCCACTATGTCCTTAATAATAAAATTTGACAAGGAAATTATTTAAAAAAAGGAAAATTACAGAGTAAACTCAAACATGAACATAGAATCAAACAAAAATGATACAAGACACACACACACACACAAAAAACCCGTTGCTGTCAAGTCAATTCCGACTCATAGTGCCCCTATAGGACAGAGTAGAGCTGCCCCAGCGTTTCCAAGGGGTGCCTGATGGATTTGAACTACTCACTTTTTGGTTAGCAGCCATAGCTCTTAACCACTGTGTCACCAGGGTTTCCCTTAGGACATGAAAGGACAATATAAAATCAGATTTTAAAAACCTGAAATGAGCTGAAAGAACTAAAAAAAAGTTAGAAAATAAAAGAAAAATAATTTCAGAATGAAGACTAAACCAGAAGAAAACACAGGTGAAAGAACACAACAAGCAATGCCTTAAGAAAAACAAAAAGTGAAAAAGATAAAATTTAATGAACAGATATTAAGGATTTGAGAGAAAGTGACAGATATTGGAGACAGGCAAAGAAGATCCCATATATGAATAAAAGAAGTCCCTGAAGAAGAAAGTCAAAGCAAAGAAACAGAACAACTTCAAAGAAACATTCCTCAAATTAAAAAAGGAAAAAAAAACCTACATATCAAAAGATTAAACTGTGTTCCTGAGAAGATCTCTCAAAATGTTAAGTATGCAATCAACAAAATCCAGACTCTGAGAAACTCTAATAGCCCAGGCTCTTCAATAGATAAATTCTAAAGAAAAGTTTGGAGTAGGAACTTGTGAATTAAAGAAAACTTTAAAAACATATCAGTTTTCTTAGTGGGGGAGACTAAACTAAAATATCTAAATATGCATCACTGGTGACAAATCCGTAAAGATATGCAAGGAAATAACTGCTAGTCAGGATTGTGGCTACTTTTAGAAGGAAGTAGAAGGATGTGATTAGAATGCAGCACATGGAGGGACCTCTGGACTGGCAGGCAAAGTTCTATTTCTTTATCTGCATGGTGATTTTAAGTGTGTTCAACTTACAAGAATTCACTAAGTCACACATTTGTGTTGTTTTCTGTATTTTATTTTACAATTGAAAATTTTTTTTGTTTAAAGGTAAAAAACCTTTATGGAAACATAAAATTTTACTGAAAGATATTAAAGAAGACCTATAGAAATGGAAGGGGTGGGGAGAGAGAGAGGAGAGCGGAAGAGGAAGAGAATGTTCCTAGGTAGAAAAATTCAATATCATAAAGATGTAAATTGTCTCCAAATTGTTTTATAAATGTAATTTCAATCAAAATTCACATGAACTTTCTTTAAGGAATTTCACAAATTGGCTCCAGAATGCATATGGATGGCAAAGAGCTAAGAATAGCTATAACACACATGAAGATGAATAAGGTGGAAGAATTTTACCTATCAATGTCAAGACTATAGAGATATAGTATATAAGAGAGTGTGGTATCATTTGCACAAGGATAGACAAATTGTCCAACGGAACTGAAAACCAAAACCAAACCCATTGCCATCAAGTCGGTTCTGATGTTTTACAAAGTAGAACTGCCCCATAGGGGTTTCTTGGCTGAAATCTTTATGGAAGCAGATTGCCAGGCCTTTCTTCCAAAGCACAGCTGGGTGGGTTCATACCACCAACATTTAGGTTACTGGTCAAGTGCAAAGCATATGTACTACCCAAGGCCTAATGGAACATAAGAGAGAGGCAAAAACACACATGCATATATCTACACTTGGTGAATAACAGAGGGTAGCACTGCAGTTTATTTGGGAAAGGAGAGGCTATCTAAAAAACAGTGCTAAGACAGTTGGTTACTGTCTCAGTTATCTAGTGCTGCCATAACAGAAATGTCACAAGTGGATGGCTTTAACAAAGAGAAACTTATTCTCTCACAGTCTAGTAGCCTCCTAGACCAAATTTGGGGCATCAGCTCCAGGAGAAGGCTTTCTCTGTCTCCCACCTCTGGGGGAAGGTCCTTGTCATCAATCTTCCCCTGGTCTAGGAGCTTCTCAGGTGTAGGGACCCTGGATCCAAAGGACACACTCTCTTCCCAGCACTGCTTTCTTGGTGATATGAGGTCCCCTTTTCTCTCAGCTCGCTTCTCTGGCTGTAGAGGCTGGAACATCCCAAGTCCATGGGTCAGGCTGGAGGCTTGTCCTGATTCATGTAGCCACAGGGGCGGGTGAATCCAAGATTGGCAGGGCTGTTGCTCACAGGCTGCAAAGACCAATGAATCCCAAGATCAGCAGGAAAGATGGCAAGTAAGCTGCTAGCTGAAGTCCCAAGAACCGGAGGTCAGACAAACAAGGAGCCAGCTACAGGACCCAGGGCAAGCAAAAGCCTTCCCCTAGAGCTGACATCCTGAATTTGGACTTATAGCCTACTAGACTGTGAGATAATAACTTTCTCTTTGTTAAAGCCATCCACTTATATTTCTGTTACAGCAGCACTAGATAACTAAGACGGAATTTGGTACCAAGAGTGGGGTGCGGCTCTAACGAATACCTAAAGTATGGAAGCGGTTTTGAAGCTGTGAATGGATAGAGTACTCAGGAGGAAATGAAGAGACCTGCTACACTAGAGATGGTACAGATGGTGAGAAGCTGCAGCACTAGATAACTAAGACAGTTACCCATATGGGAAAAAATGAAATTACCTCACATCATAATGTCAAATGGTTTGCATTTAAAAGTAAAAGGAAAAATGTAAGAAAATACAAAAATGTCTTTCTGACTTCATGGTAGGGAGATTTTCTTAAATAAGACATAAAAGAGTGCTAACCATAAAAGAAAACATGGATAAACTTTACTATATTAAAGTTAAGAACTTCTGCTTCTCCAAAAACATTGTTAAAAAGTGAAAAGAGAAGGCACGCAGTGAAAGAAGACATTTGCAACCCATATAACCAACCAGAGTTAATATCTATCCTAAAGTATAAAGAAAAAAAGATGAGAAAAGCGCAAGAGACCTATGGAATACATTGTTGGGTGAAGACGCAGAGCAAAAGATCCCTCTCACAGAATACGCATATGCAGTAAATTCAGATAATATGCATGGGCTGCATTCTTTTATGTTAGGACCTCTTTTTCAGGTTCCAAGTGCCTCTGCTAGTTCTGAGGTTATAATGCTTCAAATGTGTGGTTTGACTGATGAGAACGTAAAGCTATGTTAACACAAGTGTGTGGCTGACACTGCTAGAGCTCACCAGTCTCAATTTTTCTGTTCTTCACAGACACACAGAATACATTTTTCAGCCTCCCCTGCAGTTTATGTAATCTATGTAATAATCTCTGAATTCATGAAATATCACCAAAGTGAAGGTCAATGGACCAATAGCAAGCCTATGTCTCAAAGGAAGAAATTAACATTCAAATAACGCATAAATAAGATGAAAACTTTTGTGCTTTTTTACCTTTCCCGGGGTGGTTGCTGAAGTTTTTCAAGTCGCACAACAGATGACTGGTTGGATTTACTTGATGCTTTACTAGGCTTCCCAACAGTAACATTCAGGTCTGGGGATAAGAATGCTGGATATTCTACTGGCTGTGGTACAATGACATTTCTGCAAAATAGTAATAAGGTTAAATTTTTTTTTTTTTTAACTTTTATTGAGCTTCAAGTGAACATTTACAAATCAAGTCAGTCTGTCACATATAAGTTTATATACATCTTACTCCGTACTCCCACTTGCTCTCCCCCTAATGAGTCAGCCCTTCCAGTCTCTCCTTTTGTGACAATTTTGCCAGCTTCCAACTCTCTCTATCCTCCCATCCCCCCTCCAGACAGGAGATGCCAACACAGTCTCAAGTGTCCACCTGATATAAACAGCTCACTCTTCATCAGCATCTCTCTCCTACCTACTGTCCAGTCCCTTTCATGTCTGATGAGTTGTCTTCGGGAATGGTTCCTGTCCTGTGCCAACAGAAGGTTTGGGGACCATGACCGCCGGGATTCCTCTAGTCTCAGTCAGACCATTAAGTATGGTCTTTTTGTGACAATTTGGGGTCTGCATCCCACTGATCTCCTGCTCCCTCAGGGGTTCTCTGTTGTGCTCCCTGTCGGGGCAGTCATCGGTTGTGGCCGGGCACCAACTAGTTCTTCTGGTCTCAGGATGATGTAGGTCTCTGGTTCATGTGGCCCTTTCTGTCTCTTGGGCTCTTAGTTATTGTGTGACCTTGGTGTTCTTCATTCTCCTTTGATCCAGGTGGGTTGAGACCAATTGATGCATCTTAGATGGCCGCTTGTTAGCATTTAAGACCCCAGATGCCACATTTCAAAGTGGGATGCAGAATGTTTTCATAATAGAATTATTTTGCCAATTGACTTAGAAGTCCCTAATAAGGTTAAATTTTGAAGTATGGTGAATCCTTCTCCATTTACAATGTCAGCTCATCTGATCCTGGACCATCAAAAGACAGAGCTAGGAAAGAAGACAAGAGTAGAAATCCTGAAAGAACTGGTCTCTTGATTATTCTTGCTACTAAGTTCATAGGAAGCAAAAGTGGGAAAGCAAAGTAGGACCCAGGTTCTAATGAGAAGTAGAAAGTGCTTGAAGAACTTTCTCTCAGCCTCTAGACGCAAATCTCTATCTCCTGAGTATCTCATTTTTTAAGCTATTAATTCTTTGGAATGTTCTCAGTGTCAGGCAGTTTGCCCATATGGCTATGTACATTACCTCATTCAAATTATGAGGTAATAATTATCATATTCTGTCATACCCTAACTGTCTCTTAAATATGAAGGTGAAATTAAGACATTTCCAGATAAACACAAGTTGAGGGAATTTGTAAAAACCAAACCAAAACTACAAGAAATACCAAAGGGAGTCTTTTGGTTAGAAAATCAATAATATCGGGTATCAACCCAAGACTAGAACACTGGGCAGAGCAACCAGAAGTCAACCCAGACAGGGAAATCCAAAAAAACAAAGCAAGATTATTAAAAAATAATAATAATAAAAAAAAGCCCAACACAGGTAACAGCGATGTTATTATATAAAAGAAGACAACATTAAAATAATAAAGAGGGACTAAGAAATGCAATCATACACCTTCCACATGGAGAAGAAGATACAGTGATACAAAGAAATAAAAGTTTTAAATTTAGAAAAATAGGGGTAAATAATAAATAATAATAATAATGATAAGGTAACCACAAAGGAGAAAAACTATCCTACTCATCAAAATAAAATACAAGGGAAAAACAGAGACTCAGCAGAAACAAAATCAACAACAACAAATATGAGGAAAGGACAATATATAAAGAAAATCTGCTTAGCACATAAAATCAAGTGGGAAAAAACAAACTGTCAACACACAAAAAAAGACATCAAAATGATAGCACTAAATTCATGCCTATTCATAATTACCCTGAATGGAAATGGACTAAATGCACCAATAAAGAGACAGGGAGTGGCAGAATGGATTAAAAAACAAGATCCATCTACATGCTGCCTACAAGAGACACACCTTAGACTTAGAGACACAAACAAACTAAAACTCAAAGGATAGAACAAAATATATCAAGCAAACAACAATCAAAAAAGAGCAGGAGTGGCAATATTAATTTCTGACAAAATAGACTTTAAAGTTAAATCCATCATAAAGGATAAGGAAGGACACTAGATAATGATTAAAGAGATAATACACCAAGAAGATATAACCATATTAAATATTTATGCACCCAATGTCAGGGCTGCAAGATACATAAAACAAACTCTAAAAGCGTTGAAAAGTGAGATAGACAGCTCCACAATAATAGTAGGACACTTCAACACACCACTTTCGGTGAAGGGCAGGACATCCAGAAAGAAGCTCAATAAAGACATGGAAGATCTAAATGCCACAACCAACCAACTTGACCTCACAGACATATACAGAACACTCCATCCAACAGCAACCAAGTATACTTTCTTTTCTAGTGCACATGGAACATTCTCTAGAATAGACCACATATTAGGTCATAAAGCAAGCCTTAGCAGAATCCAAAACATCAAAATATTACAAAGCATCTTCTCTGACCATAACACCATAAAAGTGGAAATCAATAACAGGAAAAGCAGGGAAAAGAAACCAAACACTTGGAAACTGAACAATACCCTGCTCAAAAAAGGCTGGATTATAGAAGACACTAAGGGTGGAATAAAGAAATTTAGAGAACCCAATGAGAATGAAAACACTTCCTATTAGAACCTTTGGACACAGCAAAAGCAGTGCCCAGTGCCCAATTTATATCAATAAATGCACACATACAAAAAGAAGAAAGGGTCCAAATCAAAGAATTATCCCTACAACTTGAACAAATAGAAAGAGAGCAACAAAAGAAACCCACAGGCACCAGAAGAAAAGACATAATAAAAATTAGAGCTGAACTAAATGAAATGGAAAACAGAAAAACAATTGAAAGAATTAACAAGACCGAAAGCTGGTTTTTTGAAAAAATCAACAAAATTGATAAACCATTGGCCAAACTGACAAAAGAAAAAAAGGAGTGGAAGCAAATAACACTAATAAGAAATGAGATGGGCGATTACAACAGACCCAACTGAAATTAAAAGAATCATATCAGATTAGTATGAAAAACTATACTCAAACAAATTTGAAAACCTAGAAGAAATGGATGAATTCCTAGAAACACACTACCTACCTAAACTAACACAAACAGAGGTAGAACAACTAAATAGACCCATAACAAAACAAGAGATTGAAAAGGTAATCCAAAAACTCCCAACAAAAAAAAAAGCCCTGGTCTGGACGGCTTCACTGCAGAGTTCTACCAAACTTTCAGAGAAGAGTTAACACCACTACTACTAAAGGTATTTCAGAGCATAGGAAAGGACGGAATACTCCCAAACTCATTCTATGAAGCCACCATATCCCTGATACCAAAACCAGGTAAAGACAGCAAAAGAAAAGAAAATTATACACCTATATCCCTCATGAATGTAGATGTAAAAATCCTCAACAAAATTCTAGCCAAGAGAATTCAACAACATATCAAAAAAATAATTCACCATGACCAAGTGGGATTCATACCACTTATGCAGGGATGGTTCAACATTAGAAAAACAATTAATGTAATCCACCACATAAATAAAATAAAAGATAAGAATCACATGATTTTATCAACCGATGCAGAAAAGGCATTTGAGGAAGTTCAACACTCATTCATGATAAAAACCCTCAGCAAAATAGGAATAGAAGGAAAATTCCTCCACATAATAAAGGGCATTTATACAAAGCCAATAGCCAACATCACCCTAAATGGAGAGAGCCTGAAAACATTCCCACTGAGATTGGGAACCAGACAAGGATGCCCTTTATCACCACTCTTATTCAACATTGTGTTGGAAGTCCTAGCCAGAGCAATTAGGCTAGATAAAGAAATAAAGGGCATCCGGATTGGCAAGGAAGAAGTAAAAGTATCTCTATTTGCAGATGACATGATCTTATACACAGAAAACCCTAAGGAATCCTCCAGAAAACTACTGAAACTAATAGAAGAGTTCAGCAGAGTATCGGTATACAAGATAAACATACAAAAATCAGTTGGCTTCCTCTACACCAACAAAAAGAACATCAAAGAGGAGATCAAATCAATGCCATTTGCAGTAGCCCCCAAGAAGATAAAATAAAAAAAAAATACTTAGGAGTAAATCTTACCAGAGATGTAAAAGACTTATACAAAGAAAACTACAGTACACGTCTGCAAGAAACCAAAGGAGGCTTACATAAGTGGAAGAACATACCTTGCTCATGGATAGGAAGACTTAACATTATAAAAATGCTTTTCTACCAAAAGCAATCTATACATTTAATGCAATTCTGATCAAAATCCCAATGACATTCTTTAATGAGATGGAGAAACAAATCACCAACTTCATATGGAAGGGAAAGAGGCCCCGGATGAATAAGGCATTACTGAAAAAGAAGAACAAAATGGGAGGCCTTACTTTACCTGATTTTAGAACCTATTATACCACCACAGTAGTCAAAACAGGCTGGTACTGGTACAACAACAGATACATGGACCAATGGAACAGAATTGAGAATCCAGACATAAATCCATCCACATATGAGCAGTTGATATTTGACAAAGGCCCCAAAACAGTTAAACGGGGGAAAAGACAGTCTTTTTAACAAATGGTGCTGGCATAACTGGATATTATTCTGCAAAAAAATGAAACAAGACCCATATCTCACTCCATGCACAAAAACTAACCCAAAGTGGATCAAAGACCTAAATATAAAATCTAAAATGATAAAGATCATGGAAGAAAAAATAGGGACAACCTTAGGAGCCTTAATATATGGCATAAACAGTATACAAAACATTATAAAGAATGTAGAAGAAAAACTAGATAACTGGGAGCTCCTAAAAATCAAACACCTATGCTCATCCAAAGACTTCACCAAAAGAGTAAAAAGACTACCTACACGCTGGGAAGAAGTTTTTAGCTATGACATTTCTGATCAGCCCCTGATCTCTAAAGTCTATATGACACTGCAAAAACTCAGCTGCAAAAAGACAAATAACCCAATTACAAAATGGGGAAAAGATATGAATAGACACTTCATTAAAGAAGACATTCAGGTAGCTAACAGATATATGAGGAAATGTTCACAATCATTAGCCATTAGAGAAATGCAGATCAAAACTACAATGAGATTTCATCTCACTCCAACAAGGCTGGCATTAATTCAAAAAATACAAAATAATAAATGTTGGAGAGGCTGTGGAGAGACTGGAACACTTATACACTGCTGGTGGGAATGTGAAATGGTACAACCACTTTGGAAATCAATTTGGTACTTCCTTAAAAAGTTAGAAATAGAACTACCATCCGATCCAGCAATCCCACTCCTTGGAATATATCCTGGAGAAATAAGAGCCTTTATACGAACAGATACATGCACACCCATGTTTACTGCAGTTCTGTTTACAATAGCAAAAAGATGGAAGCAACCAAGGTGCCCATCAACAGATGAATGGATAAATAAACTATGGTATATTCACACAAGGGAATACTATGCATCGATAAAGAACAGTGAGGAATCTGTGAAACATTTCATAACATGGAGGAACCTGGAAGGCATTATACTGAGTGAAATTAGTCAGTTGCAAAAGGAGAAATATTGTATAAGACCACTGTTATAAGAACTTGAGAAATAGTTTAAACTGAGAAGAAAACATTCTTTTGTGGTTACGAGAGGGGGAGGGAGGGAGGGTGGGAGGGGGCATTCACTAATTAGATAGTAGACAAGAACTACTTTAGATGAAGGGAAAGACAGCACACAATACAGGGAAGGTCAGCATAATTGGACTAAACCAAAAGCAAAGAAGTTTCCTGAATAAACTGAATGCTTCGAAGGCCAGCATAGGAAGGGCAGGGGTCTGGGACCATGGTTTCAGGGGACATCTAAGTCAATTGGCATAATAAAATCTATTAAGAAAACATTCTGCATCCCACTTTGGAGAGTGGCGTTTGGGGTCTTAAACGCTAGCAAGCAGCCATCTAAGATGCATCAATTGGTCTCAACCCACCTGGATCAAAGGAGAATGAAGAACACCAAGGACACAAGGCGATTATGAGCCCAAGAGACAGAAAGGGCCACATGAACCAGTGACTACATCATCCTGAGACCAGAAGAACTAGATGGTGCCCTGCTACAACTGATGACGGTGCTTGGCTACAACTGACAATGGAGAACCCCTGAGGGAGCAGGAGAGCAGTGGGATGCAGACCCCAAATTCTCATAAGACCAGACTTAATGGTCTGACTGAGACTAGAAGGACCCCGGTCATCATGGCCCCCAGACCTTCTGGTGGCCTAGGACAGGAACCATTCCCGAAGCCAACTCTTCAGACATGATTGGACTGGACAATGGGTTGGAGAGGGATGCTGGTGAGGAGTGAGCTTCTTGGATCAGGTGGACACTTGAGACTATGTTGGCATCTCCTGCCTGGAGGGGAGATGAGAGGGTGGAGGGGGTTAGAAGCTGGCGAAATGGATACGAAAACAGAGAGTGGAGGGAGAGAGCGGGCTGTCTCATTAGGGGGAGAGTAATTGGGAGTGTGTAGCAAGGTGTATATGGGTTTTTGTGTGAGAGACTGACTTGATTTGTAAAGTTTCACTGAAAGCACAATAAAAATTATTTTTAAAAATTTATGTGCCTTTTTATTCTACTCCATAATATGTAGACATTAGTTTTAATATAATACTTTCTCTCTCAAAATGTTTGAGTTAAAGCAGTACTCCAGAAAGATGCACCTGTTTTCCCTTGCCTTTGTGTTGTCCTGGCATACTCCTGAGGACCCAAAAGATTAAAATCTACTCACATTTGAGAAGCATAAATCTAGAATGATGATTATAGTGATTTTAAAATATTGATTACTTTTATAGATACCTAGTAACTTACTAAGCATTTTACTCTTTACTACCATTTTCTAAGTAACTTTATTTAACCACTAGAGCAACCCAATGAGGTAGTTATTATTCTATCCTATTCAGTTGATTAAGCATAAAGAGCCTAAGTAACTCACCAAGGTCCCACAGCTGGTATGTGGCAAAGCCAGGGTGTAAGCCCAGGAAGCATGGCTCTATAGCCTAAACTCTTAATCACCATACCTCACCTCTACCTACTCCTCTGTCTCATCCCGCCTTGCTCCTATGCTCTTAGCCATTCACGACATAAAAGTCGCTCTCTTATGGCTCCCTGCTTTTATATATGTGCCTCTGCTTACTCCTCCAAAATCAGCCTGATGCATTCTGCTTATTTTTGAAGTCTTACCTTAAACACTATTTATTTTGGGAAGCCTTAATTAATAGTACTTTCCTCCCCAATTTCCCTGAGAAGTGTTAAAAGCTCCTTGGGACTGGAACACTTATACACTGCTGGTGGGAATATAAAATGCTACAACCACTTTGGAAACCAATTTGGTGCTTGCTTAAAAAGCTAGGAATAGAACTGCTATACCCAACAAAACCCAGTTCCATCTAGTCAATTCTGACTCATAGCAACCCTGTAGGACAGAGTAGAACTGACCCATAGAGTTTCCAAGGAGCACCCGGTGGACCAGAACTGCCATAAGATCCAGCAATCCCACTCCTTGGAATGTATCCTACAGAATAAGAGCCTTTACACGAACAGATATATGCACACCCATGTTCACTGCTGCACTGTTTACAGAAAGATGGAAACAACCAAGGTGCCTATCAACGGATGAATGGATAAATAAATTATGGTATATTCACAACAATGGAATACTATGCATCGATAAAGAACAATGATGAATCCATGAAACATTTCATAACATGGAGGAATCTGGAAAGCATTATGCTGAGTGAAATTAGTCAGTTGCAAAAGGACAAATATTGTATGAGACCACTATTGTAAGAAAAATAGTTTAAACAGAGAAGAAAATATTCTTTGATGGTTACGAGAGAGGGGAGGGAGGGGGTGGGAGAGGGGTACTCACTAATTAGATAGTAGATAAGAACTACTTTAGGTGACAGGAAAGACAACACCCAGTACAGGCGAGCTCAGCACAACTGGACTAAACCAAAAGCAAAGAAGTTCACTGAATAAACCCAATACTTCGAATACCAGAGTAGCAGGGGCAGGGGTTTGGGGACCACGGTTTCATGGGACATCTAAGTCAATTGGCATAGTAAAATCTATTAAGAAAACATTCTGCATCCCACTTTGGAGAGTGGCGTCTGGGGTCTTAAATGCTAGCAAGCAGCCATCTAAGATGCATCAATTGGTCTCAACCAACCTGGAGCAAAGGAGAATGAGGAACACCAAAGATATCAGGTAATTATGAGTCCAAGAGACAGAAGGGGCCACATAAACCAGAGACTACATCAGCCTGAGACCAGAAGAACTAGATGGTGCCTGGCTACAATGGATGACTGCCCTGACAGGGAACACAACAGAGAATCCCTGAGGGAGCAGGAGAGCAGTGGGATGCAGACCTCAAATTCTTGTAAAAAGACCAGACTTAATAGTCTGACTGAGACTAGAAGGACCCCAGGGGTCATGATCCCCAGACCTTCTGTTAGCCCAGTACGGGAACCATTCCCAAAGCCAACTCTTCGGACAGGGATTGGACTGCAGTATAGGACAGAAAATGATACTGGTAAGGGGTGAGCTTCTTGGCTCAAGTAGACACATGAGATTATGTGGGCAGCTTCTGTCTGGAGGAGAGATGAGAAGGCAGAGGGGAACAGAAGCTGGCTGAATAGACATGGGAATACAGGGTGGAGAGAAGGAGTGTGCTGTCTCATTAGGGGGAGAGCAACTAGGAGTATATAGCAAGGTGTATATAAATTTTCTTATGATAGACTGACTTGATTTGTAAACTGTCACTTAAAGCACAATAATAATAATAATAAAAAGATCCTTGGCTGTGTTTCAAGTTAATGTGTTTACCTCTATAAGGGCTTTTATCCCATTGTATTATGACTGTTTTTGGGTTTTTTTAACATGTTACCTTCACATTAAGCCATGAGTTACCTGAGGACAGGGGCCAAGTATCATTTATCTTTGTATTTTCAATGCCTCGGCGTGGTTGGGGGGAGGTATAGTAGACATTCAATAAATGCTTATTGAATCAATGGATGGATGAGGAAATAATGGTCAATTACATTAAAAAAATAAACTTCTGTTTAACTATTTCTTCTATTTTGCTGTTTCAACAAGTTACCAATATCAAATGGACAAAGTTTATTTTTAATAACACCCAGTTTGGTGAGGGTATAGGGTAATAAGCACTTTAGAATATAATCCTCCATCCAATACCTACTCTCTTAATTGCATTTAAAAATTTCCCCATTTCTTATTCTTTGATAACACTATAGAGTAAATCTCTTTCTCAGTTGCTCCTTTTCTTTAATCAACCTGAAAACCAAACCAAACCCATTGCCATCAAGTCGATTCCAGCTCATAGTGACCCTATAAGACAGAGTAGAACTGCCCCGTAGGGTTTCCAAGGAGCAGCTGGTGAATTTGAACTGCCAACCTTTTGGTTAGCAACTAAGTTCTTAATCACTACACCACTAGGACACCAATCAACCTTTACTGAAATACCAAGATCGGTTGGCATATTCTATTTTAAGTTATTTTGGGTTTGCTAACGGTATTTTTTTTGCCATAGATGTGTTTTGCTGAAGATTTGGAAGTAACATTTGGAGTGGTGTGGCAGTAGGAGTACACTGCTATACTGCAGAGCAGAAAACTGATAACTATTAGATCTTAAGACTCTCTCATTGGCCAACTTTCCCCTTCAGGTTACCCATCCTTTCCCTCCTTCTGCCATGAAGTTGGCACCCTCTCTCTTTGCTTTCTCATCTCCAGATCTCCTCACCTTTCACCTTGTCTCTCCAGGGCTAATCCCAGAAACTCAAAATTTCTCCCACCTTATTAAGCATAACAGAGTCCCTGGGTGGTACAAAACGTTAACACACTTGGCTGCTAACCCAAAGGTTGGAGGTTTGAGTCTACCCAGAGGTACCTTGGAAGAAAGCCCTGGCAATATAAAAAATATACTGTAGAAAAATCAGCCATTGAAAACCCTGTGGAGCACAGTTCTACCCTGACACACATGCAGTTGCAATGAGTGGGAGTCAAGTCTATGGCAACTTTTTTTTTTTATTAAGCAGAACAATTAGAACAATTCACTGCTCTGTTTACACTGGGATCCTAGCCCATCCTGGTCATGTCCTGAAGGCTATCATAAGACAATCAAAATGCTCCATCAAATGTACTAAATTTTTTAATTGCCACATGCTCTGATCTTGTTAATAAGACACTCGTTTAAAACACTTACGACACAGGGTCTGTTCTTTCTGGAGGTGGTGCAATATTCATAAACATGGATGGCTCGATAATCTTCTGAAGAGGTTTTAACTGAAGAAAAAGACAAACATATTTTAACAATATTTAGTTACAATTACCAAAACCAAAAACCAAACCCATTGCCATCGAGTCAATTCTACCTCGTAGCGACCCTATAAGACAGTGTAGAACTGCCCCATCAGGTTTCCAAGACAGCCTGGTAGATTTGAACTGCTGACCTTTTGGTTAACAGCTGAGACTTAACCACTACGCCACCAGGGTTTCCAGTTACAATTACAGTTCACCCTAACGCTACTATTCCCCAGGACAATGGAATGGGCCAAAAATGATACAGATAAGAAGAAAATAAATGAAAATAAGAAAGAACTATATAACTATTGGTCTCTGCTCATCCAGAACAAAAGAGAATGAAGGAAACCAAAGACTCAAAAATGAAACTAGCCCACAGGACTAATAGCCCACACAAACCATGGCCTCTTCTAACTTGAAACCAGAAGAACCACTACTGACCGTTCTGACCAGGGACACAATAGATGCACCCAGGTAGAATGCAGAAAAATGTAGAACAAAATCCAAATTCCTAAATAAAAAAAAGGTCAGACTTACTGACCAGTAGAGACTAGAGGAACCCCTGAGACTATCACCCTGGGATTCCCTTTAAACTTGGAACTCAAACCACTCCCAGAGGTGACCTTTCAACCAAATGACAAATTCACTCACAAAATAAATAATATCTCCCATAAATACTGTACTGTACTAGATTAATGAAAACAGAACAACCAGAATGGAAATAATGAGATTGCTGACACACTGTGAAAAATGTAACCAATCTGCTGTGTAAACTTTCACCCAAAACACAATAAAGTATTTTTAAAAAGAACTAACATTTATCATTTATTGAGAACTTAATATTTGCCAAGCATTTTATACCTTTCATCTTATTTAATCCTCCTAACAATCCTAAGATGTAGATAATTGCGCCCATTTTACAGATGATACAAAAAATTAGTAACTTGTTTAAGGTTGCTTAAGAGGCCTGAGAGCCAGGATTTGAATGAAACTCTATATGCTCCCAAAGCCATGCTCTTTTTACAGTATAATGATGGGCAAGTAGGGGTCTATATCACTGGTGTTTAAGACCTGAAAATTTCACACACATTAAACTTTTTAAAAATTGAACATTTATCACAATAGCAAAACGATGGAAACAACTTAGATGCTCAACAGATGAATGGATAATCAAACTGTGTGGCACATACACACAATGAAGTATTATGCAACGATGAAGAACAAAGATGAATCTGTGAACCATCTCATAACATGGATGAATCTGGAGGACATTATGCTGAGTGAAATAAGTCAATCACAAAAGGACAAATATTGTATGAGACCATTACTGTAAAAATTCTTGAAAAGGTTTACACACAAAAAGAAACAATCTTTGATGGTTACGAGGGAGGTGAGGGGTGGGGATGGAAAAAGACTAGACAATAGAGAAGTAGTAACTTTGATGAAGGGTAAGACAGTACATAATACTGGGGAAGCCGGCACAACTTCTACAAGGTAAGGTCATGGAAGCTCCATAGACACATCCAAACAACCTGAGGGACCAATTGCCAGGCTGAGGGCTGTGGGGATCATGGTCTCAGGGAACATCTAGCTTAATTGGCATAACATAGTTTATAAAGAAAATACTCTACATTCTACTTTGGTGAGTAGCGACTGGGGTCTTAAAAGCCTGTGAGCAGCCATCTAGGATACGCCACTGGTCTCACCCCTTCGGGAGCAAGGAAGAATGAAGAAAACTGAAGATACAAGGGAAAGATTAGTCCAAAGGACTAATGGACCACATTTACCATGGCCTCCACCAGACTGAGTCCAGTACAACTAGATGGTACCTGGCTACCACCACTGATTGCTCTGACAGGGATCACAATAGAGGGTTCTGGACAGAGCTGGAGAAAAATGTAGAACAACATTCTAACTCAAAAAGAAAGAGCAGGCTTGCTGGCCTGACAGAGACCGGAGAAACCCTGAGAGTAAGGTCTGGACACTCTTTCAGCTCAGTAATGAAGTCACTCCTGAG
The DNA here is from genome assembly GCF_024166365.1 of Elephas maximus indicus. NCBI lineage: Eukaryota > Metazoa > Chordata > Mammalia > Proboscidea > Elephantidae > Elephas > Elephas maximus. The sequence continues at coordinate 100,387,829 of NC_064824.1, forward strand.
GTTCACCCTTCAGCCAAAGATGGGACAGGCCCATAAAACAAAACTAGACTAAAGGGGCACGCCAGTCCAGTGGCAAGGACTAGGACTAGCAGGCAGGAGGGAACAGGAAAGCTGGTAATAGGGAACCCAAGGTTGAGAGCGGAGAGTGTTGAGATGTCATGGGGTTGTTAACCAATGTCATAAAAAAAAATATGTGCACTAACTGTTTAATGTGAAACTAGTTTGTTCTGTAAACTTTCACCTCAAGTACAATAAAAAAAATCTAACATATATTATATATCCCATCCTTTTTCATATGATACTTTTGTTCCTCGTTTTAGCAGACATATGGTCGCTATGAGTTGGAATCAACTAATGGCAACGGGTTTGGTTTTTTTTTTTAACTACCTAAAAAGGAGCCCTGGTGGTGCAATGGTTAAGCACTTGCTGCTAACTGAAAGGTCTGCTGTTCGAACCCACCAGTGGCTCCCTGGAGAAGAGACCTGGTGATCTGCACCCATAAAGATTACAGCCTAGGAAACAACCCTATGGGACAGTTCTACCCTGTCCTTCGGTATAAGTCAGAATCCACTCCAAGGCACAATAACACCACCTACATAAAACAATACTTGCCCTGTTTTATCTGAAAAGCAGTACATCTCCCTAAGAATGACTACGGTTGCATGTCATATTAAGATACAAAACCCATCTCTGAAGTTAGTGTTTAAGTAGGAGTATCATAGAAAAGACTAAACAATTAGGGGTCTTTTAGGAAGCCCTGGCAGGCATAGTGGTTAAGAGCTATGGCTGTTAACCAAAAGGTCAGCAGTCTGAGTCCAACAGGCACTCCTTGGAAAACCTATGCAGCAGTTCTTCTCTGTCCTTTAGCATCACTATGAGTCAGAATCAACTCGATAGCAATGGGTTTGGTTTTTTTTGTTTGTTTATAAAGCCTAACTCATAATAAAAAAGAAAGAAAATAGGAGGAAGTAAAATCAAAGAGTAGAAAAAAAAAGTTTGTGCCTGGTATCTTTCATTTGAGTATTACTTAATTCTGGCTCAAAATGTATTAGAAATTATGATATACCACAGGCAAAATCTGAAAAATCATGTTGCAGAGAATTCTTCATTAACATGGTACAGACTAGTAAGACTGACGGACCTGCTTCCAACTTCTAATTTAAAATCACTCAAAACGAGAAAGACAAAAAAACTTGAGATTAAAAAGAAGATTATATGCCAAGTATAGGGATCTTTTCCTATAACAGCAATGGGGCTGAATTTTTAAATACTCCAAAGCTGTGGAAATATCCAGGGATATCAAGAGTTCTTTCAAACACTTGGTGAGAATGTATACTGATACAATTTTTCTAGAACAATTCCTTCAAAAGGTCATTGTTTTGGACCATAAGTTGCCTTCTAGGAATCTAGCCCAAGGAGATAATCAAAGAAATGGATAAAGGTTAGTATATAAAATGTTTTACTGCAACATGGATATATGGTAATGAATTTAAAGAGGCAGGCGAAAGTTAGGAATATATGTTCTTCAGGTATATTACTCTCTTGATGAATCAAGAAGGGTTCAAATAATATCTGATGTTAAAATTACTGTGGGGGAAAGGAGCATATGTGGTCAGGGTATAAAATACAATCTGAATAATATCAGTGATTCAATCTTTAATATTTTTAGATGTAAAAATCCACATCCACTTCCTGAATTCTTAGATTTTGCCGATTACATAAATATCTGTGTGTGTATAAACACACATACAGAAACACATACAAAAGCAAGTTTTATAGTAAAGACATTTTGAATACAAGATCATTATTTTAAAATGTATAAGCAAATAATAGTAAAGTCTCATTTTTCTTTGGTCTGAAGAAAAATAGCATTCTTAAAATATATATCTTAAAAAGTTTACTACACTGGAAAGGATAGAGGCTAAAAGGTAGATGATGTGACTAAAGAGCTATAATAAAATAATTTTTAAAAAGAGGTGAACTAACCTGATGTGAAAATCCAAAACCAAAGTTTCCATAGGAGAACATAAATTCTACCTGTACCCTGCAGACAAACTAAACATGAGGCAAGTTTACCTTTATGTTTAAATAGAATGACATTTTAATGAAGAAGTGATATTTAACAAATTTACAAATTAGATAAGCCAAAGCATGAATTTCCTGAAAGATAAGGCATTTGCACAAAAAACTCCTACAGAATATATTGAGTTGTGGGAATGTTAAAAAATGTTGTTAAAGTTAAGTATGTGATTAAAATACAGAAAATATCAACCTACAGTTATTAATATGATTATGCTGAAATATACATTGTATTCATATTTTACTGTTGTTGTTAGGTGCCATCAAGTCAATTCCGACTCACAGTGACCCTACGTATAACAGAAGAAAACGCTGCCAGGTCCTGCACCATCCTCACAATCGTTGCTGTTTGAGCCCATTGTTGCAGCCACTGTGTCAGTCCGTTTCGTTGAGGGTCTTCCTCTCTTTCGTTGACCCTCTACTTTACCAAGTGTGGCATCCTTCTTCAGACACTGGTCCCTCCTGATAACATGTCCAAAGTACATGAGATGAAGTCTCGCCATTCTCACTTCTAAGGATCATTCTGGCTGTACTTCCTTCATATATCCATATATATGTATGTATATATATACATATGTACATACACATGTACACATATTTTTTAAGTATTTGTTCACATTTCTTCCATCTCCATTTCCATTTTAAGATAAAAATTTGATTTATACGAGTGATTTTACCTCTCTGACCCCCAGGTTCCTCATATGTGAAATGAAGGAGGGTGTCAGAGGTAATGACCTCAAACGTCCATCATTGCTTTTTATGCTCCTTCCCCCTGTTTTATCTATTGGTCCCTGAAGCCTCTCTGAATAGTAGATGATCAGTTAATTAAGCTAATTATTTTTAAAAGAGTCCTGGTGGTACAGTGGTTAAGAGCTCGGCTGCTAACCGAGAGGTCAGTGGTTCAAACCTACCAGCTGCTCTGCAAGAGTAAGACATGGCAGTCTGCTTCTGTGAACATTACAACCTTGGAAACCCTGTGGGGCAGTTCTACTCTGTCCTATAGGGTTGCCATGAGTTGGAACTACCGGACGGCAGCTAACAACGACAATAATTTTTAAATTCTTAAAAAGAAATTAGAATAAGAACTATAAATAACTCTTTAGAAACTCCCCCAAGAAGAAAAATAATACTTCTGCAATTCAGTAAGTGAGGCTCCTGAGGCTGTGCAAAGACATAGCTAGAGGCATTTTACTTCCTCATCCAATGATTTCTAATTTTCTTTTTCAGCATTTAGCAGTAAGATAGCAGCTTTTTAAAAAGGGTGTGTATTAAGATTTTGTGAGTAAATATTGCACTCTTTATTTAATATATTCACATTAATTTAAGATATAGGCTACAAACATTAAAGTTATATGAAACATTAAGAAAATATTACATGTGCACGGAACTGTAAGTTTCAGTAAAGTTCTTACCGTGTTTTTATTCAAAATTTGAAATTCTTCAGTAAAGCATCCTTTCTAGAAAAAAGCAATAAATTATAAAATTCTTAAATATAGAATCATTTTTTAAGCCATATCATAGCACAAATCAGGTAATGATTTTTTAATGCACATATGAATCTAATAGCTGAAACACAAACATAATGAATGTTCAGAAAAAAATTAAAATTTCAGGTACAGAAATAAACATTAATATTTACATTTATGTTTTAGGCAAAAAGCTTCCTGCTAATCATAGTTCCCCATTTTGGCAGTCTTACAGGAACAGCCACATCCACACTCCTCTTGAGCGGTTACTTAAACATGAATCTACACAATCAGCTGACTCCTGACATAACCGTCTCTCTCATCTGTAAGGGACTGTTATGAACCAAGTAAAGCTTTGGTACCCTTAGTCACCATCTCTTGTCATCTCTGCTGTCCTATAAGTCCTCTCACCTAACCTAACATCTCATTGTTTGTTCCCTTTCTTCCTAGCATTTTCTGCTACAGCTCATGCAATCCCAATTCCACAGTTAACAAGCTACTTTACCATCTTTTTAAAATTCTTAACGGTTTTATTGAGATACAATTCACTACCATTCAATTCACTTGTTTAAAGTGTACAATTCATGGTAAGGATACTCAAAGATATGTGAAACAATCAGTACAGTCAATTGTAGAGCATTTTCATGGCCTTAAGAAGAAATCCAGTGTCAGTTAGCTGTTGCCCCATCGTCTCCACATTCCACCTCCCCAGCTCTAAGCAATTGCTAATCTTTACATACCCATAACCAAACCAAACCATTGCCATGGAGTTGATTCTGACGCATAGCAACCCTATGGGACAGAGTAGAATTGCCCCATATGGTTTCCAAGGAGCGCCTGGTGGATTCGAACTGCCAACCTTTTGGTTAGCAGCTGTAGCTCTTAACCACTACTCCACCAGGGTTTCCTAGCTCTACATAGATTTCCCTATTCTGGGTTCTCATATGAATAAAATTTTATCAGATGTAGTCTTTTGCACTAGTTTCTTTTATTTAGTACAATGTATTCTCGATGGCACTGGGTTTTTCTGGGTAATGTATTCAAGGTTCATTCATTTTGTGGCATGCATCAGTACCTCATTCTTATTTATGGCTGCATAATATTCCATTGTATGGCTATACCATATTTTGTTTATCAGCTCATGTGTTGATGTACATTTGGGTCGTTTCCACATTTTGGCTACTATGAATAATGCTGTTATAACCATTCATGTACAAGTTTGTGTGTGGACATATGTTTTCATTTCTCTTGAGTATATACCTAGGAGTAGAATTCCAGCAATCCCACTCCTAGGCATGTATCCAAGAGATATAAAAGCAGTGACACAAATAGACATATGCACACCTATTTTCATTGCAGCATTATTTACAACAGCAAAGAGATGGAAACAACCTGAGTGCCCATCAGCAGAGGAATGGATAAAATAATTGTGGTACATGCATACAATGGAATAGTATGCAACTATAAGGAATAATGAGGAGTCCACAAAACATCTTATACCATTAATCTAGAGGACATTAAATTGAATGAAATAAGTGAATCACGAAAGGACAAATATTGTATGGTCTCACTAGCACAAAAAGTTGAGGATAGGTATACACACGAAAAGCAACATTCTTTGATGGTTACCAGGGATGAGAGGAAGGAGGGGGAATCACTTTCTAGATAGTAAACTGCTGCTGTCGAGTTGATTCCAACTTATAGGGACCCTATAGGACAGAGTAGAACTGCCCCATACGGTTTCCAAGGAGCGCCTGGTGGATTCAAACTGCCGACCTATTGGTTAGCAGCTAAGCTCTTAACCACTATGCCATCAGGGCTCCTTCTAGATAGTAAAAGATAGTAGACACTTGTTATTTTGGGTGATGGGAAAGGCAATACCAAATATGGCTGAAGGCTGCACAACTTAACCAAGGTAAATGAAGGCACTTAGAAGTACACACACACACACACACACACAAAGGACAACTTCGGTAAATGTTATAACATATACCAACATTGCAAAATAGTAATAATCAAAAAACGTGTGTGGTTACATAGATAGATATGTATGCATATATGAGAGTACATGCAAGTGCATGATAGGTGTATCTGTAGGAATATGTATATACATGTTTGTGTGTGCTGCATATATACCTATATACATATAATAAAGCACATAGGGGGCACAGTTATGGAGGCTTCCTAGACATAGCCAAACAACTTACGGGATTGGTTTACTGGATTAAAAGGCTTAGAGTCATAGTCTTGTGGGACAACTTAGACTGGCTTATAAAATAAACAACATTATCCATGAGTAATATGCTCCCTTACACAATCAATTATATGAGATCAAATGGTCAACATTTACCCAAAAGCAAAGATGAGAAGGCAAGGAGGGGAAGGGAAAGGAGACCAATGGAAACAGAACAAACAGAATGGAAATAATGAGAATACCCACACATTGTGAAAATTGTAACAAATATCATGGAACAATTTTTATAAAAATCATTAAATGGGAATCTAATTTGTTGTGTAACCTTTACCTAAAACACAATGAAATATCTTTTTTAAAAAACAATTGACAATATACATATGGGTTAATTTCTGAACTCTCAGTTCCAGTTCATTGATCTATATGTCTATCTTTGTGCCAGTACCACACCATCTTGATTATCATTGCTTTGTAGTAAGTTTTGAAATTAGGAAGTGTGAGTCCTCCTACTTTATTCTTCTTTTGCAGGGTAGTTTTGGTTATTCTGGGTCTCTTGCAATTCCATGTGAATTTTAGAATCAGCTTGTCAATTTGTACAAATAAGTCAGCTAGGATTCTGGTATGGATTACACGGAATCGTGTAGATCAGTCTGGGTAGTACTGCCATCTTAACAATGTTAAGTCTTCTGATCCACGAACAAAAGATGTTTGTCCATTTATTTACTTCTGCTTTAATTTCTTTCAACAAATGGTTTGTCAGTTTTCAGAATATAAACTGTGTGATTCTTTTGTAAAATTTATTACTAAGCATTTTATTGTTTTTGATGTTATTGTGCAATGGAGTTGTATTCTGAATTTTGTGTTCAGATTCGTCATTGCAAGTGTATAAAAATGTGATTGATTTTTTATATTGATCTTGTATTCTGCAGCCTTGCTGAACTCATTTATTTGTTCTAATAGTTTTTTAGTAGGTTCTTTAAGTGTTTCTATATAAAGGATTATATTATCTGCAAATATAGCTCTACTTCTTCTTTTCCAATCTGGAAGCTTTTCATTTCTTTTTCTCACCTAATTACCCTGGCTAAAATGAATAAAAGTGGTGAGGGTAGACATCCTTGTCTTCCTGATCTTAGGGGGAAAATATTCATTCTTTCACCATTTCGTATGATGTTATTTAGCTGCGGGTTTTTCATGGACGTTCTTTTTGAGGTTGAGGAAGTTCCCTTGTAATACTAGTTGGTCGAGTGTTTTTATCATGAAAGAATGTTGGATTTTCTCAAATGCTTTTCCTGCATTTATTGAGATGATCATGAGATTTTTTTCTCTACTGACATGATGTATTATGTTAGTTGATTATAGATGTTAAACCAACCTTACATCCCTGGGAAAAATGCTGCTTGGTAATAGTGTATAATTCAACGACAACAAGAACAACAACAACAAAATACTGCATAATTCTTTTTATATGTTGCTAGCCTTGGCTTGTCAGCATTTTGTGGAGAATTTTTGCATCCATATTCACAAGAGATATTGATCTGCAGTTTTCATTTCTTGTGATGTCTTTGTCTGGCTTTAGTATTGGGATAATATTAGCCTCATAGAATGATATGAGAAGTGTTCCTTCTTCTTTTTGGAAAGTTTGTAAAGAACTGGTATTAATTCTTCTTCGAATGTTTGGTAGAATCTAATAGTGAGGCCAACTGGGCGGGGGATTTTCTTTGTAGGTAGTTTTTGATTACTGATTCAGTCTCTACTTGTTATAAACTCATTGCCATCAAGTCAATTCCAACTCATAGCAACCCTATAGGACAGAGTAGAACTGCCCCATAGGGTTTCCAAAGAGTGCCTGGTGGATTCGAACTTCCGACGTTTTGGTACAGCCACAACTCTTAACTACTACACCACCAGGGTTTCCTTACTTGTTATAAGTCTGTTTAAATTGTCTATTTCTTCTTGAGTCAGTTTATGTCTTTCCAGAAATTCGTCCATTCGTTAGTGTACAATTGTTCATAGAATTTCTTTACACAGTAAAACCTGCAAAAGCTAGAATCTGTGTAAGGTGGACACCTGTCAGAGGAGGAAAACTGACATATTTTCCACTAAAACAAGCAATAGAAAAATTGTAAGATTGCACCTTGTCAAAGGTGGAAAACTTGTGGGACCCCGGAAAAACAAGATCATGCTCCGGCTCTCACAGGTTTCACTGTAATTTTTATTTCTGTAAGGTTGGTAGTAATGTTTCCTCTTTCATTTCTGGTTCTAGTAATTTGAATCTTTTTCTTGGTCAAACTAGCTAGAGGTTTGTCAATTTCATTGATCTTTTCAAAGAGCCAGTTTTTGGTTTTAATGATTTTCTCTATTTTTCCATTCTCTATGTCATTAATCACCATCTAATCTTTATTAATTCCTTCCTTCTGCCTGCTTTAGGTATAGTTTTTTCTTCTTTCTCCAGTGTCTTCAGGCTGAAGGTTAGATTACTGATTTGAGATTTTTCGTCTTGCTTAATGTAGACATTTATTGCTATAAACTTTCCTCTATACAGCTTTAGTTGTATCCCAGAAGTTTTTGTATGTTAAATCTCCGTTTTCATTCATCTCAGAGTATTTTCCGATTTTCCTTTTGAGTTCCTCTTTGACCCCTGTGTTATTTAGGAGAATGCTGTTCTACTTCCACACATTTGTGAGTTTCCCAAATTCTTCCTCATTACAGATTTCTAATTTCATTCCATTATGGTCAGGAACACACTTCGTATTATTTTTTTTTAACTATTGAGATCTGTTTTATGGCCAACCATATGGACTATCTTGGAGAATATTCCATGTGCACTTCAGAAGAATGTGTATGCTGTTCTTACCGGGTGGAGTAGTCTATAAATATCTATTAGGTCTAGTTGGTTTGTAATGTTGTTCAAGTCTTCTATTTCCTTGTTCATCTTCCATCTAGCTGTTTTATCTGTTATTGAAAGTGGGGTGTTGAAGTCTCCAACTATTATTACTGAATTATCTATTTCTCCCTTCATTTCTGTCAGTTTTTTGTCTAAAGTATTTTGGTGCATATATATGTATAATTGTTATAATTTTCTGATGGGTTGACACTTTTATCATTATATGATATCCCTCTTTATCACTAATAAATATTTTGTTTTAAGGTATATTTTGTCCAATATTAATAAAGTCACTTTTGTGGTTGTTGTTTGTACATTCTTTTTCCATTTTTTTACTTTCAATTTCAAGCTATTTTTACCTTTTATTCTAAAGTATTCTCCTGTAGACAGCATATAGTTAGATCATGTTTTATATCCAGTCTGCCAGTCTCTCCATTTCAATTACATTGTTGAACCCATTCACATTTAATGTTATTACTGAAAAATCTGGATTTACATCTGCTATTGAAATTTCTGTGTCTATATGTTTCATATTTTTTTTGTTCTTCTGCTGCTCCTTTGGAAACCCTGGTGGTGTAGTGGTTAAGAGCTACGGCTACTAACCAAAAGGTCAGCAGTTCAAATCTGTCAGGCACCCCTTGGAAACTCTATGGGGGCAGGTCTCTTCTGTCCTTTAGAATCACTATGAGTCGGAATTGACTCGACAGCAACAGGTTTGGTTTTTGTTTGTTTGTTTATTCCTCCTTTAGAGTCCCTGGATGGTGTGAATGGTTAATGCTCAGATGCTAACTGAAAGGTTGGGTGAAAGTTCAAGTTCACCCAGAGGCATCTCAAGAAAGTTCTGGTGATCTACTTCTGAAAAAAATCAGCCACTGAAAACTCAAGGGAGCACAGTTCTACCGTGACACACATGGGGTCGCCATGAATTGGTGTCGACTTGATGACAAATGATTGAAGTTGATTCCTCCTTCATTTACTTGCTTTGTATTGTGTGGATATTTTCCCTGATGATTCTGTTTGCTCAGAAAATTATATTGTCACTTTACCTATGATCTAGCAATTTCATAACCTAGAGACTCTGTTGTGGGTATTCTTTGGAAGACATGTTCAAGAAAATTCACTGTAGTAACATTCATAACAGTAAAAAAAAAAACCTGGAAACAATCCAAATTTCCATCAACAAATTTATGGATAAAGAAATTGATGTATACTCCCACATAGAATAGCACATCATTGTGAAAGAACTCTAGCTAATGAAATTAAATTATTAATCTTAGAAACAATATGTTTAGAAACGTAAAAGTGATACTATTTTTATGAAGTTAAAAACATGCAAAATTAAATAACATGTTAATTTCTGATAAAAACTGTATAAGTAGTAAAACTATGGAAGAAAGCAAAGGAATAATACATACAAAGTTGAGGAAAGTTGTTACATTTTTTGGAGGAGAAGGACAGGAATTAGTGGGATGGGATCAGGCTTCAGCATAGGAACTTCAACGGCATTGAGTTAATATTGTACAGCTTCAAGGAGAATGTAAGTTAAGTCCTTTAAACGTCACCTCCCCCCATTCTTTATGCTGAACTTGTCATGTGCATGTTTATATACATTATAAACTCCAAAAGATTATAATTTTTGCTTTAAACAGTCACATACATTTTAAAGAAATCAAGAGGAAAAGGACAGTTTTTCCTCTGACATCTCAATTTTGCTGTTAAGTCCATGCAGTGAATTCTTTAATTTCAGATCATGTATTTTTCATTTTATAATTTACATTTGGTTCTTTAATATTGTGTATTTCCTTGCTGAGCTTTTCTATTCTTTCTTATGTTTATAAAAAAGAATTGGAAGGAAATTCTGTGAAAAGAAATGCAATACTAGAATTGTTGGATGGTGAGTGATTTTTTATCTAAAAAATTTATACTTACATTTTAAAACAGAATTAGCACATTAAAAAAATATATGATCCCATAAAAATAAATACTGGTAAGTTTGTACATAGAACTGTAGTATAAACATCCAGGTCTCCATCAACAAAATTCAAACATTTGTCTAACAATTGTTAAAGCTGCTTAACATTTTGTCATATTTACTTCGTTTCTGTGTGTATATTGTATATATATACAACTATATGAATAGTTCAGCAAACTATATATGTGTGTGCGTGTTTGCTGAACTATTTGCAAGTAAACTATAGACATCATGACACTAAATATTAAAACTTCACCTTGCATACTATAAGAATAAGTGTATCCTATATAACCACAGTAGCAGTCTCAGACTTAAGAAAATTAACAATAATTCTAGAATTTTAACTAATATTCAGTACATACGCAAATTTTCCCAATTGTCCCAAGAATGTCTTTTATAACCGTCTTTTTCAAACCTAGATCCAATCAAAGTTGTTGTATCTTTTTACTCTCTTTTAATCTAGAAAAGTTTCTTCATCTTTGTTTTTTAAAATTTAATGTTTTAAAGAATCTAACCTTGTATGTCTCACATTCTGTATTTATCTTATCATATCCTCATGGTATTGTTTAACTTTATTCCTATCCCCTAAATTCCTGTAAACTATAATTTAGGTCTGGCTCGGCTTGATTAGATTCAGGTTAAACATTTTTTATGAGAATAATTTATAGGGGATGTGTACCTCATATTGTACTGCACAGGCAGTACATGGTGTTAAAAAAAAAATAATAATAAGCTGCCCACAATTAGGTATGCTATGTTCGAGCACTTGGTTAAAGTAGTGACTACAGATCTCTCTACTGAAAGGTACATTTCCCCCTTTGCAATACTCAATCTGTAGGCAGTTACTATGGCACCAGGCAAATATCTTTCTCCAGTAAACTTTTACCTAGTGAATTTAGTACTATTGCTAATTCTTGACTGAATCAATCATCATTATAAAGAGTTGCAAAATGATAAATTTGTAATTTTATCATTCCTTCTACATTCTTCTGTTTTTAAAAAAAACTATTTAAAAAACTTTTTTCTTTTCATGCTTTTTTTTTGTTTTTTGAAAATCACCAAGGACTCATCGATTCTTCTTTTTTTCAGAATGTTTCAGTCAACTTTCTGATGTTCTAACTACCCTGAAATTGCCTAGTACGTGCCCCTGCAATCCAGCTGCCATGTTTTTTGTTACATAACGTCTTTAGTCTTTGAGAGCTTCTTTGATGTATGTCTTAACAAATATTTCTGAAAATCTTTTAAATTGCTAATACTTGTTCACTAATCAAATAGTTCTCTTCCTCTGAGACCAGGGCAACTAACTACTAGATAGTGAGGGGGACTCCTGGAAAGGAGAAAACGAGAAAGGAGTAGTTGGCTAATCCCAAACAGCTCATGCACAAGCAGACAACAAGCAGCCCAGCTAAGGGCAAAAGAACTGAACTTAAATCTGAGCTGCCACCTAAGAGACAGAGCTTACAGCTAAAGTCATGGTTTAAAAGGTTTCCGAAAACATTTTATAATAAAACATGCTTTGCCTTTTAGGTCATATCACCGCTTTTCTGGAAAATAAACTTATAAAAATAGTATAGAGTTCCAAACTAACGCTGTCTTTTTTTTTTCTTAATAGCTACAGGGAGGTTTGTTTGTTAAGCACATGAGTCTGAACTTACATAATAAATAAAAGAAGTCCATCAGGTACACATAAATTACAACAATGAATATCAACTGGAAAATGTGATACCAAGTGAGAAAATGGTTTTGATACATACCTGAATTACTTCATAAAGGTGTACCTGAACACTCCCTAAAAAAACAGGATATTTTTCTGTATCTTCATATTCCATTAGTTCCAAGTAAATATTATTCCGTGCATCATCTGGACGTCTGGGAACCTCAATATCAAAATGTGTATTAAAAAAAGCATTAAATTTGCAGTCTGAATTTCAGATATGAGTAAATATGTCCATAAACTTTATTATATGGTATGCATACCTAATGAGTAGTTTTTGTATATTACTAGCCTTCTAATTTCCCAGTCTCAGAGTCACATATATCCTAATGCCAACAATGTCCGTCTAATGTCAAAAAGACTGTTACAGTCTTTTTGAAACACCCATTGCCTACATTCTCTTTTTAACTCTGTACAAAAGTTCACCCTCATCTCTCTAGTGAAACTATTTACTACCAAAGGTTAAGCATCCAATATTTTTTTCAGTCTCTGTTTTTTTAACCTCAGCTCAAAACTCTCTCAACTTTAAGCTCAGTAGTACAATACCATTATTCTGTGAACTTTAAAAATCTGTACACTCTTTTGCTAATTAGATAAAAATTTATGCCTTTCACCCCAAGATTCTAGGTGCCTTTCTATGGTGTCTCTCTCCACAATTGTTATGCTTGTGACTCTCTTCCCCTGTGAAATGAGAAAAAAAGGAATTCAAGTGTCAACTTGTGTGCCAGCAGAGGAGTTGAGAGTGCTGGCTGTTTTTCAGCGATTTCGCATTTAGATCGTTAGAACCAATCTGGCTGTTGGAAAACTAGAAATATCAAATATTTAAAATATCTTCTTAAACACACAAAAAAATTCATGAACTGGTAAAGTGTAATCATGTAAAACTCCAAGCACTGGCAGAAACACAGAGAGGTAAACTAGACCCCAAAGTTGCTCTTGACCTGTGGGCATTTCCCAAGCAGGTGACCTGAAACCGCAGCTTTCAAGGCCTTGAAAGCAGAGAAATGACAAGGCAAAGACATGTCCTCCAAACGTCCTCCCATAAAGCAAAGAACCCAGAGGGCTATGGACTCAATGAATGGAGAAACCCTTCTCCCAACTCATTCATAGAAGGCTGCAAGGAAGGCTTGCACTGCTGAGCAGAATGAGGGAGAAAAAGGCTCTGAGAAGATATAAACAAAAACCAGTTTATGCGGAATTACAGCCTAAATTCACATTCACTGGATGGTATAAAAAGTCTTGAGCCTAGGATTTAGTTTGAAGTATTCTCACACTGGTAGTGGCCTCAGAGGACTTAGAAGCAAACGTAAATGTTCCTTAGAGCTGAAATTTTCATCACAGAGCTAAAATTTTAATAATTTTCCTAGGAAAATGAGATCACAGCAGTAATTTCAAATTTCCATTTACAGCACTCACCTATCTAGATTTGGCTTAAAAAACAAAAAAACCTGTTGCCGTCAAGTTGATTCCGAATCATAGTGACCCTATAGGACAGAGTAGAACTGCCCATTGAGTTTCCAAGGAGTACCTGGTAGATTTGAACTGCTGACCTTCTGGTTAGCAGCCAAAGCACTTAACCACTACACCACCAGAGTTGCCAGGTCTGGCTACTCTAAAAAATACTTTTTCAATTTTCCCTTAATAATAAATATATTATCACACTGGTAATTAAAACCTTTGTACACCAGAAATATTAACCAAACATGCACTGCAATTCTTCCATAATATGCATATTTGTATATGTGCACATATACTGTAGTTATGTGCATATATATGTGTGTGTTTATATATTACATATATAGAGAGAGAGAAAGTGTGTGTGTCTGTGCAAGGGGAACACAGGAGAAGAGAGGAAGAAAGGGGAAAGAGATGAAAAAGAAAGGGTGGAGGAGAGTAGATGGGAGGGGAAGAGCAAGATAAAGAAAAAATACATGCGTGATAAACACTCAAGACCACAGATAGTAACATCTCAGGGAAGAAGTCGACCAAGATTATGCATTTTGCAGTGAACTATTTCTATAAAAAGACCAACATAACCCATAGTATAAAAATAGAACACTGTAAGACACTGCTTTTTTTCCCTGCCCACTTTAAAACAGAGATAATTAGTGTAGAATATTTGAAAATATGAAGATGTGTTCTTATATAAGAGAGGAGAACTTCAAACATTACCTGTACAGAAAAATATTTCACTTCATCAAACTTAATTATGTTTTTTTCATTGCCTTTGGATAACAAGGTATACATTTTTGTACATTTCACAACATTGTTGATAGTGATGCGAATGAACAAATTAGTGTAATAGGGTTTTAAAATGACTAGAAAATGGAATGATATTTAGGAAGCAAGTCTTATTGAAATTGAGCAATAACACATTATAAAATTAATCCACTAAACAGGTGAGTCCAAAACCTAAGAATCAATCAAGTAGGTATAGAAGCTAACTGTAAAGCCAATTAAACAACAGAAAAAAGTCTTTTATAACAGTACTTCTGCCCATCACTGGTAAGCACAAGTAGGAAAAGAAGGTGATTCTTCCTTAGATCACTTCCTATTTTTTTAATTATTATTATTTTTATTATACTTTAGATGAAGGTTCACAGAACAAACTAGTTTCTCATTAAACAGTACACGTTTTGTTTTATGACATTAGTTAACCACCCCAAGAGGTGTCATCACTCTCCCTTCTCTACCTCAGGTTCCCTATTACCAGTTTTCCTGTCCCCTTCTGCCTTCTAGTCCTTGCCCCAGGGCTGGTGTGTCCCTTCTGTCTCTTTTTGTCTTATGGGCCTGGGCCATCTTTGGCTGAAGGGTAAACCTCAGAAGTGACTTCATTACTCAGCTGATGGGGTGTTGGGGGCCATACTCTCAAGGTTTCTCCAGTCTCTGTCAGGCCACTAAGTCTGGTCTTCCTTTTTGAATTAGAATTTTGTTCTACATTTTTCACCAGCTCTGACCAGGACCCTCTATTGTGATCCCTGTCAGAGCAGTCAGTGGTGGTAGCCAGGTACCATCTAGTTGTACTGAATTCAGTCTGGTGGAGGCCGTGGTAGATGTGGTCCATTAGACCTTGGGACTAATATTTCCCTTGTATCTTTGGTTTTCTTCATTCTTCCTTGCTCCCAAAGGGATGAGACCAGTGGAGTATCCTAGATGGCTGCTCACAGGCTCTTAAGACCCCAGTCGCTACTCACCAAAGTAGAATGTAGAACATTTTCTTTATAACTATCTTATGCCAGCTGAGCTAGTAGTTCCCCAAGACCATGGTCTGCACAACCGTCAGCCCAGCAATTCGGTCCCTCAGGGAGTTTGGATGTATCTGTGAAGCTTCCATGACCTTGCCTTGTACAAGTTGTGCTGGCTTCCCCAGTATTGTGTACTGTCTTAGGCTTCACCAAAGTTACCACTTACCTATTGTCTATTTAGTCTTTTTCTATCCCCACCACTTCCCTCCCTTGTAACCATCAAAGATTGTTTCTTTTTGTGTGTAAACATTTTCATGAGTTTTTACATTCATTTCCGATGTTTTTATCCTCACATTTCCATAATTCCTTTGAAAAATTCTCTATATATTAATTTTAAGGTGACTAATATTTGCAAGATATAGTTGAAATTTTTTTCTAAGCATAATTATGTAGCAATTTAAAAAATTAAAAGTATATCACCTGAGAATATTTTATTTTTAATTTTAAGACAACAGAATTTAAAGGAAAGTGCTCTACACTACTCTAATTCATTTCACTGTATGCCTCACTTATACTATATTCGTCTGTATTGTTACTTTCTCCTAGCACTCCACGCATTAAAACAATTTTGTTCTCAGGTTTAAAGAATTATCATCAATAATTCCTCTTTACATAGGATTCTCTCTAATAATTCTCTTTATACAGAAAAAGAAAAACATCCAAAGAGCTCCATAATAAGACTAGTTTTATGCCATAAAAAATCTAATGAACGGTTTATTTAAAGGCACCAATATACAATAAATCTTTTTTAAAATGTCTAAAGGAAGCACAATTATTACTTACAAATAAATTAGCATTATCATCCAAAGGATATATATCATTCCTTCAACTTATTTGGTGATTGGGGTGGATTACGGATGGCAGAAAATCTTTTTTCACTCCCTGCATCAAAAACTGGAGTTTATTTCCCCTGCCCTTGAATTTGGGCTTGCCCTGTAACCACTTTAACCAACAGAATGCAATGGAATAACCAAGGCCAGGACTAGGATGGTGTAAGAGAAAAACACACCTAGGGTGTAAAATTTAAGGGGGTGCCAAAAACTTCAGTAATCAAGATAAATAATATTTTGTGTAGTTTTTTAATAAAAATTAACCTCTCCCGCTGTTCCCCCCCCCAAAAAATAATGAAAATCCCTAGAACTACATGGAAAGAGAGAAAGGTCCAACGATTCCAGCATCCCAGCTGAGTCCAGCCTTCCAGCCACCCTGCCAAAGTACCAAACACATGCTATTTTAGATATTCCAACCCAGTTGAACTATCAGATGACTCTAGTCCCAGCTGTGATAACAAGGAACAGAAGTACCACCTAGTCAATGCACAGATTTTGATTGATAGTAAAATGGATGATGTTTTAAGCCTATAAGTTTTGGACTGGTTTGTAATATAGCAATAACCAAAAAAAAAAAAAAAAACCCAAACCCACAGGTAACTAAAATAGTGCTATATGACCATACTGTGGTTCTTAAATCAAAAGAAAGGATACTCTTGGGCGTAAAATATCTGCAGTTCTTTATATGAATAGCCAGGCAGCCAACCTAAAACAATCAAAATAAAAACAGAAGTAGTGAATGTATTAAAAAGTTGACTTATCTTCCATTTTATTCTATATAGAACTGTATTTTAAAAAGTAAAATTCCACTTTTTTGTTCCTTTTTCTCATCAGAAATATTTTTTCTCATTAGAAATATCTAGTTAATGGAAAACATTAGAAAGCAGAAATACAAGAAGAAAAATAGATAGGGTTTGTTCAAAGTAAATCTAAAATTCTGTTGTACATAGGGTCACTTATGAGTCAGAAGTGACTCGAAGGCACCTAACAACAACAACAAACCTAAAATTAACAAGAATACAAAGCAAAAGAATGGTCCATTATTAACTTAAATTTGACCGCCACTCTTTAAATTGTTTTTATAATACTTGAGAACTGATCAAATGTGGTGTTTCAGATAAGCTCTTTTATCCAACATCCTAAAACCACTTTATTCATTCAACATTCATTGAACTATAACACGCCAGGGGGCTACGAAATATCTATTCTCTCTTGTAAGACGTGTTTCTAGATGTTAAAGAAAATTGTGTCTTGTGTTAAATCACAAAATCAAATACAAAATGAATGCAGGAACAATTAATATTTAATACGCAGTATTAGCCAAATACATAGCCATGCTTAGTCTTAAAAACAAAGTAAAAGGGAGAATGGGAATGGAGCGTTATTGGTTAACAGGTACAGAGTTTCTGCTTGGGGTGATGAAAAAGTTTTGGAAATAAATAGGGTGATGGTTGCACAAAAAAAGAAAAGTAAAGATGGCAGCAATATTAAGTATTGTAAAACAAAGTACATAGTCCAATAGTATTCTTAAACGTAATGTAACTAATTTTAGAGAATTTATTTTAAAAGAATCTTAGTGGAAAATGAGAAAAGGAGGCTAGCATTCAATATTTAATTAAAAGACCACTGTATCGGAATGATGAAATCCTGAAGATGAAAATATGGTGGTCTATTTCTAAGGAAACTATAGGTATTAATTGTTACGTTAAAAGAAAGGTTCTAATTTTTCAAGTTCATACAGGTTAGTGCATATTACTTAAGCTAAAGAAGATTTTGAAATGGTATTGCTGTAGCCAATACCATGATTCATTGTTTATTTCTTAAAATTGAGTTGTACATAAGGAGGCTAAAACAGACAAGTATGGCTTCCATGCCATCTGTTTCTACAACTTTGTGTTACATAATTATATATATTAACATTCTGAAATAAAATATTGACTAATTATAGGCCCACCTGTGAAGTATCTCAGCATGAAGTCATGGGCAAATAACCTTTCTTATATTTCAATAGCTCTTTATACTTTTAAATAATAAATTCACATATTTTGGAAGAGAGAATAGATTTCTACTCAATATAGAAAAAGATTTAACACTGAAAAATATAATGGCCATTTACAGACTGCAGATAACAAATGTTGCCACAGATTCTGAGATGGTCCCCTCTGTGGCCCAAAGCAATGACCATGTCAGCACCTTCACAACCAAACACTCTCAGATATGCTATGTATCACATCCCAAACATCTGTTTTTCAAAAATTTCCAGCTGATTTTTAAGTGAACCTGGTTAAGGTCTAACAATATGTAATTCCAGTAAGGAAAACAAAAACTATCAAGTTAAGAAATGTAGTTGAAATAAGAATATTCTTCAAAATGTCAGTTCTAAAGAGATGGAGAAGTCATTCATATTCAAAAGTATGGGTTACAGAAATTAGTATGTTAACATAATGTCATACATAATAGCTTATGGCCAAAAATGATTCCAAAGACTCTTTTCTAAGTTTAGATTCAGACAATGAAGGCTTATACTTTTTGATTGTAATATAGGGAAGAAAGTTTTATATAATTATATAGATAAATGTGCACCGTGGTCATTTTGTAAAAACAAAAAATTTGTACATAATATAGTCTTTTTCCCATCCTGTCCAAGGCTGGTGTTAAATTTATCATGCATTTTACAATCAAGAAAACAGATTAATATATGATAAGAAATAGAAAAGGGGAATAAGAGAAACTTATTTTATACCCATCACCTATTCTAATAGCATTCAGAAAATAAAAATAACTATAGAAGAATGCCACAATATTTGACAATTCTAAACACATATACATCATCACCTCCAGTACTTTGAAGCACCCAAAATACAACAACAGATTTTTCTGGTTCTCAGCCTAGATATTAGGTTCTACCTCTCTTTCTCTCTCTCTCTCTCTGTGTGTATGTGTGTGTGTGTGAGTGAGTGATGAGTATGTCTGCTTCTGTTTATTTGTTTTTTTTATTTGTATTTTGATGAGGTGAAGGAATGGGAATCATTTTTCAAACTGTAGCTCAAAGGCTCCTAAATCTGACAATGAATACAATCACTTGAAGAGCTCAGTAAAAATACTGATTTTCAGGCCCCACACCCAGAGATTCTAATTCAGCAGATCTTAGGCGGAACACAAGAAATCAATATTTTTAAAAAGTGTTTCAGGTGATTTTGATATAACTAGAGTTTTGGAATCCTTAGTGCAGAAAACTATTTCTATGAGTCAAGATGTTTTCCATAATTTCAGTGATTACTAGAATGTTTTTATAATCCCTCAGAATCATTCACAGAGAAATGATATGACTGAATTATACATTGTGAGGAACTATCAATCACATGCCATTTTTCATAAAAATGAAAAATTCATGATTACTAAGAGGACCATTTTCTGTATATTCTTCTTGATTACCAAATAATAAACATCAACTACTTTTTCTATTAAAAAAAAATTGTACAAGTTATTTGAGGGCTAATCATTCTTACCACATCCCCAAATGGCACCAAAGTTGGCATCTCAGGTGCCACTTCCAGTTCTTTATTCTCAGGCTCTTTAAGAGTTTTTCTCAGCATCTACAATGTAAATAAATTATGACTTCAGAAGAAGAAGCACCTAACTAGAAAAAAGGTTAATTCAATTCAACAAATATTTCATGAGTATCTAGTAAATATCAAGTATTATTCTAGGCAGTGGGATAGTAATATGACTTAAAAAGTCATCCCTACCCTCAATAAATTTATCAGCAAGTTAGCACAGAAAACAAAAAATATATACAGTTAAATACAAAATCATTAAAGAGATCATGAGAGAAAAGGAAAGTGCATAATAGTATAAACAGTGAGTCCTTCAGATTGTTAAGCGATTGAACATATAGTGGGATATCTTCAAACATTTATAAGGAGAGTTTCGGATAGAATGAGAGAAAAAATGTAGAATAAAACTCAAATTCTTAAAAAAAGTCAGACCTATTGGACCCATAAAGACTAGAGGAACCCCCGAAACTATTGCCCTAAGATACCCTTCGAACTTGTAATTGAAGCTATTTCTGCAGTTCACCTTTCAGCCAAATAATAGATTGGCTTATAAAATAAACAATGTCACCCGTGAGTAATGTGCTCCATTAAACAATTAACTATAAGAGACCAAACAGTCAACATTTACCCAAAAGCAAAGATGAGAAGACAAGAAGGGGAAGGGAAGCTAGACCAATGGAAACAGAACAAACAGAATGGAAATAATGAGAATGCTGACACATTGTAAAAATTGTAACCAATGTTATGGAACAATCTGTATAAAAATTGTTAAAGGGGAACCTAATTTGCTGTGTAAACTTTCACCTAAACCACAATAAAATATTATCTAAAAAAAAGAAGTTTGTAAGGTGAGAGTTCAAATTGGCCCTAGTATGGGAGCCAACTTGAATCCAAATTTCTCCTCAAAAAAAATCAATAAAGAGTACAAATAAAACATGATCCATGCCTCAAATTTCCTGTAAGTGGAGAAATATAAAACAAATTCCAACAGAGTTGTCACTGGAGCTCCTGTCACCACCACAAACCTATGGGAACACAGAGCAAGGGAAAAGAAGCCTTAAGAGACTCTGTGGAGAAGAGTAGGAAAGGAGCGGAGAACACAAGGAAGCATAGACAAAATCGTGCCAGGAAAGAGAATTCAATTCTGTCTTAGTTTCTTAGTGCTACCGCAACACATATATCACAAGTGGGTAGCTTTTCTTCTTTTTAATTTTTATTGTGCTTTAAGTGAAAGTTTACAAATCAAGTCAGTCTCTCATACAAAATTTATATACACCTTGCTATATACTCCTAGTTGCTCTCCCCCTAAAGAGACTCCACACTCCTTCCTTCCACTCTCTATTTTCGTGTCCATTAGGTCAGCGTCTGACCCTCTCTGCCCTCTCGTCTCCCCTCCAGACAGGAGCTGCCCACATAGTCTCATGTGTCTAAAAAGTGGGAAGCTTTAAGAAACAGAAATTCATTTTCTCACATTTTTGGAGGTTAGAAGTCCAAATTCAGGACACCAGCTCTAGGGGAAGAAAGCTCTTACTGTGTCCACTTTGGGGGAAAATCCTTTCTTCAGCTTCTGTAGCCCCAACTTTCCCCCATTCCTTGGCAGTCTCCCTGTGGCATCTATCTTTCCCCTATTTATGCTTGCTTGTCTCTGTCTCTATAAAAAAACAAAAAAACCCAGTGTCGTCGAGTCGATTCCGACTCATAGCAACCCTATACTGCTCTTTATATCACTCAGAAGTGATTAGGTTTAGGATATGCCCTATACTGATATGGCCTCATTAACTTAGCAAAGAAAACCCTACTTCCAAATGGGACTATATCCATACGTATAGGGGCTAGGATTCCAACACGTACTTTGAGGTACAAAATTCAATCCATAACAAACACCAAGTGCAAAAATTCTGAACACAAGTCTGAAACTTGGTAGTTTACAGCAATAGCTATAGTCAAGGGACTTGAAAGTGAGAAGGATCAGAAGTAGCTGCCTCAGAGAAGTGTTGCTCTTTGGGTAACAGAGACAGAAATGAAGAGGAGGACCTTGTATACACGACAGTGAAAGGAAAGAATGCGTAAGAGAAGAAAATTAAGGATGCTAGAAGAACAAAAGAGAAGAAAATGCTCATTCCTGCCCCTCATCTCCCACCAACCACAACTTCATCCATTTAAAGAAACTGTACTTCAGCACAATGAAAGGGCGCACTTACTTGGGAATTATGTCCAAGAGATAGTAAAGAATACGAAATTTAAGCCAATAGTTACAAAGGTGGGGAGGGAGGGGGAGCGATATTCACTAATTAGGTGGTAGACAAGAGCTGTTTCAGGTGAAGGGAAAGGCAACACACAATACAGGAGGGGTCAGCACAACTGGATTCAACCAAAAGCAAAGAAGTTTCCTAAATACAACCAAATGCCTCAAAGGCCAGAGTAGTAGGGACAGGGGCTTGGGGACCATGGCTTTGGAGACATCTAGGTCAATTGGCATAATAAAATCTATTAAGAAAACATTCTGCATCCTACTTTGGTAAGTGGTGTCTGGGGTCTTCAATGCTAGCAAGTGGCCATCTAAGATGCATCAAATGGTCTCAACTCACCTGGAGCAAAGGAGAATAAAGAATACAAAAGACATAAGGTAAAGATGACCCCAAGAGACAGAGAGGGCCACATAAACCAGAGACTACATCAGACTGAGACCAGAAGAACTAGATGGTGCCTGGCTATCACCAATGACTGCCCTGAAAGGGAACACAACAGTGAATCCCCGGTGGCGCAGGAGAACAATGGGATGCAGATCTCAAATTCTCCTAAAAAGAGCAAACTTAATGGTCTGAATGAGACTGGAGGGACCCCGAATGACATGGTCCCCAGACCCTCTGTTAGCCCAAGACTGGAAACATTCCCAAAGCCAACTTTTCAGACATGGATTGGACTGAACTATAGCACAGAAAATGATACGGATGAGGAAGGAGTGAGCTTCCTGGCTCAAGTAGACACATGAGACGATGTGGGCAGCTTCTGCCTGGAGGTTAGATGAGAAGCCAGTGGGGAACAGGAGCTGGTTGAATGGACATGGGTAATACAGGGTGGAGAGAAGGAGTGTGCTGTCTTATAAGAGGGAGAGCAGCTAGGAGAGCATAACAAGGTGCGTATAAGTTTTTGTACAAGAGACTGACTTGATCTGTAAACTTTCACTTAAAGCACAATAAATAAATTTTTTAAAAAGAGAGAGAGAAAAAAAAAAAAGAAATTCAAGTCAACTCATTAAAAGCTACCGTAAGGGACTTCTGATTTGCAACAAGTAAAGAGCTTGGAAGTCATCACTTTCATCCTCACAACAAGAAAAAACTGAACAAATTGAAAGTCAACAACTCTTCTTAGATCCATCAGAGATTTAAAGTCATAAGGCAAACCACCAGCCTGAAACCTGGAGAAGCAGGTGAATACAGAGAATAAGAGCTTACCAGTAACAGAAACCACAGCTAGAGCTTGGTAGGAACACTCAAGAGGAAGCTGACTAATTGCTGGAGATATAGCATGGACTAGCTTGAGAGATAAAAACTCCCAGGGCGGCAGGGGTCTGGGGACCACGGTTTCAGGGGACATCTAAGTCAATTGGCATAATAAAATCTATTAAGAAAACATCCTGCATCCCACTTTGAAGGGTGGCGTCTGGGGTCTTAAACGCTAGCAAGCAGCCATCTGAGATGCATCAACTGGTCTCAACCCACCTGGATCAAAGGAGAATGAAGAACACCAAGGACACAAGGTGATTATGAGCCCAAGAGATAGGGCCACATGAACCAGTGACTACATCATTCTCAGACCAGAAGAACTAGATGGTGCCCGGCCACAACCGATGACTGCCCTGACAGGGAACACAACAGAGAACCCCTGAGGGAGCAGGAGAGCAGTGGGATGCAGACCCCAAATTCTCATAAGACCAGACTTAATGGTCTGACTGAGACTGGAAGGACCCCGGTGGTCATGGCCCCCAGACCTTCTGTTGGCCCAGGACAGGAACCATTCCCGAAGCCAACTCTTCAGACATGATTGGACTGGACAATGGGTTGGAGAGGGATGCTGGTGAGGAGTGAGCTTCTTGGATCAGGTGGACACTTGAGACTATGTTGGCATCTCCTGCCTGGAGGGGAGATGAGAAGGTAGAGGGGGTTGGAAGCTGGCGAAAAAAAAAGAGAGAGTAGAGGAAGAGAGCGGGCTGACTCGTTAAAAAAAAAAAAAAAAAAAATTAGGCGGAGAGTAATTGGGAGTGTGTAGCAAGGTGTATATGGGTTTTTGTGTGAGAGACTGACTTGATTTGTAAACTTTCACTTAAAGCACAATAAAAATTATTTAAAAAAAAAACAACTCCCGGGGCCCAGCCTTAAAGGGACCCCTACAATTTAGTGAGTTTTACCTCCAGGAGCCCCACTTGGTTCTCAGAGTGAAGATCTGAGATAAATGCCCTTAAGCTCCCATCAGGGGGAAGGGAAAAGTAACCATTTTGAAATACACCCAGAGTATTCTGTTCTCTTGAACAAAGCCTTGACCTCAGGGGAAACTATTTTACCAGAGCCTAACCTATATGGGGGGCCCTGGTGGCAAAGTGGTTAAGAGTTTGGCTGCTAACCAAGAAGTCGCAGTTCAAATCCACCAGCTGCTTCTTGGAAGCCCTATGGGGCAGTTCTACTCTGTCCTATTGGGTCACTATAAGTCAGAATCAGTTTGACGGCAACGGGTTAAGCTCCTTGGAGACACCCGAGTCGTGCAAACTGTTTGCACTCAGCTACTAACAGAAATGTTGTAGTTTCAAACCCACCCAGAAGTGCTGCAGGAGAAAGGTCTGGCAACCCAATTCCATAATATTACAGCCACTGAAAATCCCATGGAGTGCAGTTCTACTCTGACACACACAGGGTTGCTGTAAGTAGGAATCAACTCATCGACAATGAGCTTGGTTTTTTCAGTAACCTACTTGGGGGAAAGGAGTTACCCAACTCCAGTCCCTTGTAGCCTCTGATGTCAGGAAAGTGGAAGGCTGAGAAACACTTGTGATGGTCATAGCCCAGGGACACAGACCCACTAAAAGACTGAGACCTAATGATAGGAATATAGAATGCTTCCCCTCTTACTAAAACTTACCACAGCATCAAAGGGGCTTCTGTATAGTAAGAGGGGATTACATCTGAAAAGAACTGCAAGGCTTAGACTCTACTTATGAAGGAGTCTCTAGGAACACAAAGACAACAAGGGAGACAATGGCGGCAGGACGGGGAAACAGAAACAAGACCACTAGAGAAAATGTTGCTAGAACAAACAGAAATTCCTAATTCCTAGCTAGATAAACATAAAGCCTGACACTAAAGGGCTACCTACCTCAGTTCCTATGGCCAATACATCATGTCCAGCTTTCAACAAAACAAATTATAAGACATGCTAAAAGGCAAAAGTCACAGTCCAAGCACCAGAACCAGACTCCGGTATGACAGAGGCTTTAGAATTGTCAATTTAAAAGAGCTATGATTAATATTAATATAGGATCCCTGGCAGCACAGTAATTAAGTGCTCAGCTGCTAACTGAAAGGTCAGTGCTTGAAACCCACCACCCACTCCAAGGGAGAAAGATGCAGAAGTCTGCTTCTGTAAAGATTACAGCCTTGGAAACCCTATGGGGCAGTTCTACTACGTCCTAAAGGGTCACTATAAGTCGGAATCGACTTGATGGCAATAGGTTGGTTGGTTGGTTATGATTAATACAAGGTCCTTAGGTGGTGCAAATCGTTTGTACCCAACTACTAACCTAAAGATTGGTGATTCGAACCCACACAGCAGTATTGTGGAAGAAAAACTCTGGCAATGTGCTTCCATTAAGATTATGGCCAAGAAAACCCTATGGAGAAGCTCAAATCTATATCATATGGGGTTGCCATGAGTCCGAATCAACTTGATGGCAACTAACAACAACAACGTGATTAATATGGTAAGGACTCTAATGGAAAAAGGGGACAGCAGCCAAAAATAGATGGGTAATGTAAGCAGAAAGATGGAAACTCTAAGGAAAGATCAAAAGGAAATGCTGGAAATAAAAAACAACACAAAAGAAATGAAGAATGTCTTTAATGGGCTCATCTGTAGACTGAATACAGCTGAGGAAAGAAATCAGCTTGAAGATAGGTAATAAAAACTTCTAAAACTGAAAAGCTAAGAAAAGAAGAATGACAAAAATGGAACACATATCCAAGAATTGTGGTACAATCACAAAAGGCATAACACGCATGTAATGGTAACACCAGAAGGGGAAGAGAGAAAGGAACAGAGGAATATTTGATGTTATAATGGTCAAGAATTTTCAAAATTAATGACAGATGCCAAGCCACAGATCCATGAGGCTCAGAGAGCACCAAGCAGGATAAATACCAAAAATCTACACCTAGGCATATCACATTCCATCTGCAGAATCTCAAAAACAAAGAGAAAATCTTAAAAGAAATCAGAGTTAAAAAACAAACAAAAGCAACACCGTACCTATAAAAGAACAAGGATAAAATTACAAGGACCTTTTCTCCAGAAAGCATGCAAGCAAGATGACAGTGGAGTAAAACATTTTAAGTGCTGAAAGAAAGCAGTTCGAGCCCATCAGCCACTCCATGGGAGAAAGATGTGGCAGTCTGTTTCCATAAAGATTGCAGCCTTGGAAACCTTATCAGGCAGTTCTACTCTGTCCTTTAGGGTCACTATGAGTCAGAATTAACTTGACAGCAATGGCTTTGTTTAGTTTATCATGCTTTCTAATGTTTTGGAACAGACCATCAATTGCTCATATGCAAGTTCAAGTTGAAACTGAAGAAAATTTGAACAAGTCCATGACAGCCAAAGTATGACATTGAGTATATCCCACCTCAATTTAGAGACCATCTTAAGAACAGATTTGACACATTGAACACTAATGACTAAAGACCAGACGAGTTGTGGGATGACATTAAGGACATCATACATGAAGAAAGCAAGAGGTCAGTAAAAAGATAGGAAAGAAAAGAACAAAATGGATGTCAGAAGAGACTCTGAAACTTGCTCTTGAACATGGAGTAGCTAAAGCAAAAGGAAGAAATCATGAAGTAAAAAGAACTGAACAGAAGATTTCAAAGGCAGTTGAAGTAGACAAAGTATTATAATGACATGTACAAAGAGCCGGAGGTAGAAAACCAAAAGGGAGGAACACGCTCCTCAATTCTCAAGCTGAAAGAACTGAAGAGAAAATTCAAGCCTCGAGTTGCAATAGTGAAGGATTCTTTGGGGAAAATATTAAACAACACAGGAAACATCAAAAGAAGATGGAAGAAATACACAGAGTCATTCTACCAAAAAGAATTCGTCAATTTCTAGCCATTTCAAGAGGTAGCATATGATCAGGAACTGATGGTACTGAAGGAAGAGGTCCAAGCTGCACTGAAGGCGTTGGAGAAAAGCAAGGCTGCAAGAACTGACAGAATGCCAACTGAGATGTTTCAACAAATGGATGCAGCACTGGAAGTGCTCACTTGTCTATGCCAAGAAAATTGGAAGACAGCTACCTGGCCAACTGACTGGAAAAGGTCCATATTTATGCCTATTCCCAAGAAAGGTGACCCAACAGAATGCAGAAGTTATCAAACAATACCATTAACATCACATGCAATAAAATTTTGCTGAAGATCATTCAAAAGTGGTTTCAGCAGTACAACTACAGGAAACTGCCAGAAATTCAGGCCAGTTTCAGAAAAGGACGTGGAACCAGGGGTATCATTGCTGATGTCAGATGGATTTTGGCTGAAAACAGAGAACACCAGAAAGATATTCACCTGCGTTTTATTGACTATGCAAAGGCATTTGCCTGTGTGGATCATAACAAATTATGGATAACATTGCGAAGAATGGGAATTCCAGAGCAGTTAATTGTGCTCAGGAGGAACCCGTACATAGATCAAGAGGCAGTTGTTCAGACAGAGCAAGAGGATACTGTGTGGTTTAAAGTCAGGAAATGTGTTTGACAGGGTTGTATCCTTTCACCATACCTGTTCAATCTGTATGCTCAGCAAATGATCCGAGAAGCTGGACTATATGAAAAAGAATGGGGCATCAAGATTAGAGGAAAACTCATTAACAACTTGGTTTATGCAGATGACACAACCTTACTTGCAGAAAGTGAAGATGACTTGAAGTACTTAATGATGAAAATCAAAGACCACAGCCTTCAGTATGGATTGTACCTCAACTCAAAGAAAACAAAAATCCTCACAACTGGACCAATAAGCAACATCATGATATATGGAGAAAAGACGGACATTGTCAAGGATTTCATTTTACTTGGATCCACAATCATTGCCCATGAAAGCAGCAGTCAAGAAATCAAATGACACATTGCACTGGGCAAATCTGCTGCAAAAGACCTCTTTAAAAGTGTTGAAAAGCCAAGATGTCACCTTGAAGACTAAGCTGCGCCTGACCCAAGCCATGGTATTTTCAATTGCATCATATGGATGTGAAAGCTGGACAATGAATAAGGAAGACAGAAGAATAATTGACATCTTTGAACTGCAGTGTTGGAGAAGAATATTCAATATACATACCATAGACTACCAAAAGAAAAAACAAATCTGTCTTGGAAGAAGTACAACCAGAATACTCCTTAGAAGCAAGGATGGCGAGTCTACTCTTATATACTTTGGACATGTTGTCAGGAGAGATCAGTCCCTGGAGAAGGACATCATGCTTGGTAATGGGTCAGCGAAAAAGAAGACCCTAATGAGATGGACTGACACAGTGGCTGCAACAATGGGCTCAAGCATAATGACAACTGTGGGCATGGAGCAGGAACAGGCAGTGTTTCATTGTCTTGTACATAGGGTCGCTGTGAGTTGGAACCGACTCGATGGCTCCTAACAACAACAACAACGTTTTGGTAACCTTTATTTGGGAAGTACATTTTGGATGAGCATTATCAATAAATACAAAATAATTCAAAAAATAAAAGAAGTCCTTTAGAATATCGATACTTAATTACACCTTTGACAACCTGGC
This sequence comes from Elephas maximus indicus, assembly GCF_024166365.1. NCBI lineage: Eukaryota > Metazoa > Chordata > Mammalia > Proboscidea > Elephantidae > Elephas > Elephas maximus. The sequence goes on from NC_064824.1 coordinate 100,416,818, forward strand.
AAAAATACCACTTCCCCCCACATTTTACTACCTTTTTACTTTCCCTTCCTTATCTGAGCAGAGGTCTCTTCAATGGCAGCAACATCAGCAAAACAACTGTTTACCAAAATTCAATTTGAACTTTGAACAGAGTTCAGTCTAAAGCCAAGTTTCATAAAGGCTCTGATACCACCTAGAATTTCTCCTGAACCTGCACAGAATTTTGATTTCAGCTAATTCCACTATACCTGTCAGCTTTGTCCCCTTTGGCCCCATCTTGAATAGAAGTCCCTTAGGACACCTTAAGTCTGTACATTCACTCACACTGTTCTGCACTTCTTCCCCAATGACTGTATTACACAGTTTTCTTTGAAAACCCATTAGCCCACATACTTACCTTTTCCTAGAATACTCCTACTTCCTAGCCTTAATTGACACTTCACAATCCTTACATTAATTATTTTACATGTACTGATATTCTGGCACTGTGCTGATTCCAAGGTTAAAGTGTTGCTGCCTTCAAGAAGTTCACAGTCTTGTGTTGGAGACAGTTGAAACAACAACTGCTGCTGTTATTGTTAGGTGACATCGATTCTGTGTACAACAGAATGAAACACTGCCTGGTTCTGCACCATCCTCACACTTGTTATGCCTGAGCCCATTGTTGTAGCCACGGTGTCAATCCATCTCATTGACAGTCTTCTTTTTCACTAACCCTCTACCAAGTATGATGTCCTTCTCCAGGGACTGGTACCTCCCATCCAAAGTATGTGAGATGAAGTCTTGCCATTCTTGTTCCTAAGAAGCATTCTGGCTGTACTTTCTCCAAGACAGATTTGTTCATTCTTTTGGCAGCCCATGGTATACTCAATATTCTTCACCAACACCATAATTCCAAGGCATCAATTCTTCTTCCATCTTCTTTATTTGTTGTCCAGCTTTTGCACACATATGAGGCAATTGAAAACACCATGGCTTCTGCCAGGTACACCTTAGTCCTTAAAGTGACATCTTTGCTTTTTAACACTTTAAAGAGATCTTTTGCAGCAGGTTTGCCCAATGCAACACATCTTTTGCAATGCTGCTTCCATGGGCGGTGATTGTGGATCTAAGTAAAATGAAATCCTTGACAATGTCAATCTTTCTCCATATATCATGATGTTATTTATTGGTCCAGTCATGAGGAATTTAGTTTTCTTTAAGTTAAAATGTAATCCATACTGAACGCTGTAGTCTTTGATGTACATCAATAAGTGCTTCAAGTTCTCTTCACTTTTCAGCAAGCAAGGTTCTGTCATCTACATAATACAGGTTGTTAATAAGTCTTCCTCTAATCTGGATGCCCCATTCTTCTTCATACAGTCCAGTTTCTTGGATTATTTGCTTAGCATACAGATTGAATAAGCATGGTAAAAGGATACAACCTCGGACACATACCTTTCCTGGCTTTAAACCATGCAGTATCCCCTTGCTCTGTCTGATCTATGTACAGGCTCCTCATTAGCACAATTAAGTATTTCGGAATTCCCATTCTTCAAAATGTTATCTATAATTTGTTATGATCCACACAGTCAAATGCCTTTGCATAGTCAATAAAACACAGGTAAATGTCTTTCTGGTGTTCTCTGTTTTCAGCCAAAATCCATCTGACATCAGCAATGATACCTCTGGTTCCACGTCCTTTTCTGAAACTGGCCTGAATTTCTGGCAGTTTCCTGTAGTTGTACTGCTGAAACCGCTTTTGAATGATCTTCAGCAAAATTTTATTGCATGTGATATTAATGGTATTGTTTGATAACTTCTGCATTCTGTTGGATCACCTTTCTTGGGATTAGGCATAAATATGGACCTCTTCCAGTCAGTTGGCCAGGTAGCTATCTTCCAAATTTCTTGGCACAGACAAGTGAATGCTTTTGGCGCTGCATCCATTTGTTGAAACATCTCAATTTGTATTCTGTCAGTTCTTGCAGCCTTGTTTTTCTCCAATGCCTTCGGTGCAGCTTGGACCTCTTCCTTCAGTCCCATCCATTCCTGATCATATGCTACCTCCTGAAACGGTTGAACATCGGCCAATTCTTTTTGGTACAGTGACACTGTATTTCTTCCATCTTCTTTTGATGCTTCCTGCATCATTTAATATTTTCCCTGTAGAATCCTTCAATATTGTAAATCAAGGCTTGAATTTTTTCTTCAGTTCTTTCAGCTTGAGAAATACTGAGCGTGTTCTTCCCTTGTGGTTTTCTAACTCCAGCTCTTTGTACGTGTCATTATAATACTTTGTCTTTTCGAGCTGCCTTGGAAATCTTCTGTTCAGCTCTTTTACTTCATCATTTCTTCCTTTCATTTTAGGTACTCTACGTTCATAAGGCTTTCAGGGTTGCTCCTGCCATCCATTTTGGTCTTTTCTTTCTTTCCTGTCTTTTTAATGACCTCTTGCTTTCTTCATGTATGATGTCATTACACAACTCTTCTGGTCTTCAGTCATTAGTGTTATAATTAGTCAAATCTATTCTCGAGATGCTCTCTAAATTCAGGTGGAATATACTAAGGTCACACTTTGGCTCTTGTGGACTTGTTCGAATTTTCACCAGCTTCAACCTGAACTTGCATATGAATAATGGATGATCTGTTCCACGGTCGGCCCTAGGCCTTGAAACAACAATTAAAAATTCAAAAACATCATCGAGAAGAGAGAATTTTTCCTTCACCCTTCCCTGCTACCAAAGTCTTTCACTGTTGCCATCACCCTATCCAAAACCAAGCTCTTCTACACAGGGAAGAAGAACAATGGATTTCATCGATCAGACCTTGACAGTCACTGCACAATTTATACCCAAACACCAAACCCATCACCATCAAGTAGATTCCGACTCATAGCGACCCTATAAGACAGAGTAGAACTGCCCCGCAGAGTTTCCAAGGAACACTTGGTGGATTCGAACTGCCTACCTTTTGGTTAGCAGCCATAACACTTAAGCACTTAACCACCAGGGTTTCCACACAAGTTATAAGTATATGTAATTACCAAACTTTAAAAGGATTTTTTAAAAAAATCTTACTCTTCCCTGCCTGAGTTTAGGAGCAATGACACCTTTTAACCCTTCATGGTTTTCTCTCCCCCAAACAAGGACATCCACAGCAGGGCTTGATGATTATCCTCTAGAGTAACAGTTTTCAACATGGGGTAAAGAGAGAAAATATAAGAATTTATCATTGTTCTTATTTAACAGATAAGAAAGTAAGATTTATTAGTATTCAGTATATGGATTGACAATGTCACCCTTACTCTGTCCGCATGCCGCATAGTTAAGTATCACATTCAGCCGACTGTAGGCAGAAGGCAAATATCCTGAAGGAAAAGAGTGAGATTCATGCTCACAGGGATTGATATCAGCACCCTCATGCTTTCAATTTGGTGTCAGGGTATTGTGTTTGCCATTTGAGTGGATTGACCAAGTACATTATCTTAAGTAGTAGAATATTTGTTCTGCTTTACAAACAGAGTAGCCCTGGTGGCACAGTGGTTAAGGGCTATCACTGCTAACCAAAAGTTTGGCTGTTCGGATCTACCAGCCGCTCCTTGGAAATGCTATGGGCAGTCCTGCTCTGTCCTATAGGGTCGACTCCATAGCAGCACATTTGGTTTTGAAAGGTTATAAACAGATGAGGAATGAAATTTAAAAATTTCATGGAAAACCATTTTAAAAAGTTGGCAAACATAAAGACATATCATGCAATTTGGTTTTACAAAGACAAGCGTTCCAAATTTGCTAACTTTTGCTGAGATGACAAATGGATGACAGTAGTATAAAAACTAGCAGATATTAAAATGCATACAATATTTTAATACATATTTTCATCATTCCTTTCAGGGTAAGTTGACTTTAAAACAATGAGTGGGAAAATAACTTTTTTTTTTTTTTTTAAGAAACTTCTGTTAAGCTGGCAACATTTTGAAAATGATTAGAAATGTTTCCATCTAATGTGATTTCGTGTGTTTGTGTGTGTGTGTGTGCATGCGTAAAAATGATGTGATGGTCACCCTAAAAGCCTATGACTGAACACTTTAAAAATTTGGAAACAATTTTCTTATTTGTTTAGAGTTTTTAAAATGAGGTGTTTCAGCAGGTTAAGAAGACATTTTTCATTTTAAAAAGAAAAAAACTGCAATATCTTCCAACTAGTTTGCAAGATCTAATTAATCAGGGAAGATGACATTTTACTGGTCAAATTTTAACTAAGACTTCTGCATAGCTGAGAATAAAAATGAAAAATGAGTATTGTGAAAAATGCAGCTATGAACATCTTGCACATGTATTTGGTGTATGTGTTAATCCATTCTATTGAGGATAAACCTAGAACCTGAATTCATGGGTCACGATTATGTATATGCTCAACTTTTGGTAAGTAACTTTCTCAAAGAGAATACACCAATTTATATTCCCACTGGTAGAATATGAAAGTTCTAAATTCTCCACATTCTTGCCACTTATGACTGACAGTCTCTTTATTTTAAGTAACCTGAGGGACATGCAGTGGTATCTCTTTGTGATGTTAATTTTAATTTCACTGATGACTAATGAGGGTGAGCTCCTTTCCATATGTTTATTAGCCATCATATAAACTTCATGAAGTGTCTGTTCAAGCCTCTTGCCCATTTTTCCATTAGGTTGCCTGCTATTTGCTTACTGATTTATCATTTTTTTAAATATAGATTCTAGATATGAGTACTTTGTCAGTTATACATGTTGCAAATTTCTTTTTCTAATGTCTTTTAATAAACAAAGTTCTTAACTTGAATATAGTGCAGTATATCAATCTTTTCCTTTATGGTTATTGCTTTTTGTATTCTGTTTTAAAAATCTTCTACCCTAAAGTCATGAACTTATTCTCCTATATTGTCTTTTAGTTGTTTTACTGTTTTTCTTTCACAATGAAATTTACAATTCCCCTGTGATTTTTTTTTTTTTTTTTTTTGTATGTGATAGGTACAGGTCAAGTTTTTTTTGGCACAGGAATTTCCACTTGACTCAGCTAAGAATCTCCTCTCTCCACTATTCGAAAGTGCCAGTTTTGTCACAAATGAAGTGTCCATAAAGGGTGGGTCTATTTCTATACTCTCTATTCAGTTTCTTTGGTATATTTATCTATCCTTGTATTAATGCCAGTCACTATGAGTCAGAATGGACTTAATAGAAACGGGTTACCAGTTGTGTTAATGCCACACTGTACTTAATTTTATAGTGTCGTCATATCTATAGATTAAGTACTTCCACCTACTTTTTCTCTCCAAGATTCCCTTGACTATTCTTGGCCTTTGCATTTCCATATTAATTTTAGAATAAGCCATCAATTTCCAAAGAAAATCTTATCCAGATTTTTATTTTAATTGCATTGACTGTACAGGGCAATTTAAGGAAATGAATGATTTACATATGTACATATATAAATACTGTAGTAATATAAAATTGCCTTCCTTCTTTATGCTTTTACACCTGTTATTTATTTTGTCTAGGCTACTCTCCCTCTAGTTCTTAATTTTTTTTACTTCTTCAAACTCACTTGAAATATTACCATCTCCTCCCCTAGCACTCTTGCTTTCCTCTCCTCTTATTTGCCCTATGAGTTTGAGGTAGTTCTTAGGCAGTTCTGACGGAGGTGGGTACTGGAACCTTACCACTTGTTACTCTTTCACTCCAGGATGCTGACCATTAGTACTTGAACAAAAAATGGACAGTAATATGTGAAAAAAAAAATACCAGCTTTACCAAGGCTTCCTGGTATTAAATCTAAACTGAAACTTCATGGGCCTCCCACCTCCACCACAAAAAGAAGGTTCCCCTTTAGGAGAGAGTGAACCTCCTTCATTCTAAGCAGTCTGTGCCCACGCATATGCAAGGAAACTGGCAGTTTAAAGCCTCCAGAGGAAGATTTAGGAAAGCAAGGAATAATCATAGGCATCCAGATGTCACCCTGTGAGGAGCCCTGGTGATGCAGTGGTTAAAGCAGGCTCCTTGGGAGAAAGATGTGGCAGTTTGCTTCCGTGTAGATTACAGTCTTAGAAACCCAATAGGACAGTTCTACCCTGTCCTATAGGGTCGCTATGAGTCAGAATCAATTTGATGGCAATGGGTAAACGTGACTCTGTAGCAGTAGCCTCCAAATTTCTTTGATTGTACAATCTTATCAATAAAAATAATCTGAGCATCTGTCATCAATGTATGTTTATTTATAAAAAAATACACTACAATTTATTATGTAAATCATAAAACATACAAAAATTAAAAATGATATATAAGAAATGTTTCTAAAAATTATTTTCAATTCCATTTTGTTAATTATATAAAACACAATAAGCATCACTATTTTTGAAAAGCATGATGTAATACTTTGTGATGCAGTGATATGATGGTCTGGTTCTAAGGTCAATTTATTTCACTATTTGGTTTTTAATGCCATTATATTTGAAGAAGATACCTTCAAAGATTTGAAACTCCAGATGGAAGAAGCACATTTGCCTGTGCTTTATAAATCAAAATACTTATTTCTTTCTCAGTTATGCAAAGGTTTTAGTTAAAATTTGACCAGTAAAATGTCATCTTCTCTAATTGTTTTATTAGAACTTACAAAGTAATTGGAGGGTATTACTTTTTATATATATTTAAAAGGAAAAACAAGGTTTCTTAACCTGATGAAACTTTCCTGTTTCCTTTCATCTTGAGAAATTTTTTGTCAAAAATCCAACATTTTGACAATGTTTCGTACTAACTCTGGATTCCCCTCAGGCTATTATTGTTGCTGTTTCTTGGATTTTGTTTCTTCGTTTAATGACTTGCCTTAACGAATCGTGTAGTCTATCTCCCCACCAGTGTGTGCTGCTGATATCTCTGCTCATTTTTATTTTTAATACTTGTTTTTATCTTGAAGCCTGCTTCTTTAGTGTCACCTCTGGATAAGCATTGCTTAATAGTCAACAATTTATTGGTCAGAAGTGCACATGGGGTTGCTATGAGTGGGAGTTGACTTGATGCAATGGGTAATAGGAGGTTAAGATGTAAAATCTGCATTGCAAGATTTTGAAGGCAAAGCCCTCAGAGTGAAGACAAGGTCCAAGATGTAGAATCACAATGAGCTACTAAAAAGAGTTAAGGAGATTCAAAGAAGTGATACTAAAGTGTGGCATAGGTTATTCACTTTTTTACCGAAATCATAAACTACAATACCCCTCCATCTGGGCCCTAGCTAAACCTTCCAATTATCTTAGTACCCTACAGGCCATAAACCTTTTCTAAAAATCGCATTGAAACTTCCAGCTGATTATCCCTCCTTTTTCTTTCCCTCAATTTATCAAACTTTTCTGGCTCTACTTGCTTTCTTCTCCACCTACACCTTCCATCTACAAGGCCACACCTATTTTCCTGTCTATATTGTTGTTGCGGAAACCCTGGTGGCATATGGTTAAGTGCTGTGGCTGCTAACCAAAAGGTCAGCAGTTTGAATCCACCAGTTTGAATCAACGGCACACAACAGCAACGTAAGAAAAACAAAAACCAAACCTGCTGCCGTCGAGTCGATTCCGACTCATAGCGACCCTGTAGGACAGAGTAGAACTGCCCCAGAGGGTTTCTTATTTTTTTTAATCTTTATGGGAGCATTACCTCTAAACTACTGCTTTCCAAAATATAATCTGACAAACATGAAATACATCTGAGAGATACATACAATGAATCTCTCAATTTATCATAGCAATGAGTAAAAAAAAAAAAAAAAAAAGAGTATTCTAAATTTTTGCAATTAGTAGGTTACCTTAGTGATAAAGCAATTTGTCTCCCTAATTTTACGGATAAGGACATCATCTTTTCACGTACCATTTGTTTCCTGATGAATACTTTTAGGAGCCTGTGCGACACAAGCAGCTTGCTATCAACTGTTAACCAAAAGGTTGGAGGTCCGAATCCACTCAGCAGCTACACACAAGAAAGGCTTAGTGATGTGCTTCCGTAAAGTTTACAGCCAAGAAAACCCCATGGAACAGTTTTACTCTGTAATACATGGGTTTGTCATGAGTAGATTCCACAGCAGCTAATAACTGCCAACAACTTGTATCTGTAGTATTTTTTAATAACTTAGGACCAATAAAGAGTGTAAAATTTCTTAATAATCCTCTAACAACTTTGAAAGAGTGAATTTCAACTTGATTCCCGTTTAGGTCTCCAGCCTCTGGTGGTACCGCTAAATATAAACTAAGGAATTTCACACATTTTCAAAAATAAATAAGAACCAAGGCCAATAATTGACTTTGCAGTCATGATGCAGATTTGCTCCTGCAGGTTCATTCTGTAAGAACCTCAGGAATGAAAACAAGGATAACCGAAGTTTCTGAATTCAGTCCTTTATCCACATGAAATCCCAATAATGGTGATAATGATGACAGCAGTTAACATTTATTGACTTTGAGATTTACACTTGTACTAAGCACTACAAGATCGCTATGAGTCGGAATTGACTCGCTGGCAACAGGTTTTTTTTGGCGGGGGGTGGTAAGCACTTTATAAGGATCCCTGGTGGCGTAGTGGTTAAGAGCTACGCCGGCTAACCAAAAGGTCGGCAGTTTGAATTCACCAACGGTCCCTGGAAACTCTGTGGGACAGTTCTACTCTGTCCTATAGGGTCGCTGTGAGTTGGAATCAACTGATGGCAACGGGTTTGGGTTTTTTTTGTTTTTTTTTAAAGGATCCCTGGTAGTGCAGTGGCTACCGCTAGAGGGAGAAAGATGTGGCAGTCTGCTTCCATAAACATTACGGCCTTGGAAACCCTACGGGACAGTTCTACTCTGTCCTATAGTGTCGCTAAGAGTCGGAATCGACTCAATGGCATAAGTTTTAAATACTTTATATCATTACCTCCTTTAGTTCCTCTACCCGACCTTATAAGTAGGAACTAATTTTTGTCTTTGACAATAAACCGACGCTCCAACAAGTTAAATAACTGCCCAAAGTCTCACAAGTAAACTCTCAGTTATACCAGCTTCCAATTTGGGGCAGTCTCCCTCCCTCCAATCTGCATTCACTGACTCCTTTAAACCCTTTCTCAAGTAGAATGGACTGTCGCGGCCACTTTCCCGGCCCTCCAGGTGGTCAGGGTAGAGACGGACGCCGCTCGGACCCTCTCCCCGAGTGCCCGCCCCTACTCGCTCACCTTCAGCAGCCGGTGCCCCGGGCCCTCCTTGGCCTCGGCCTTGGGTGGCATCGCCTTGCCATGCCCCTGCGGGTAGCGGCTAGAAAACTCGGACCCTCTGCTGTGCGTGGGATCCAGGATGGCATAGGGGCTCGTCTGAAGTATAGGGGCTGTGAACAGAGAATGGAGTTGCGCACTGCGGTTATCTGCCGAGATGGAAACGCTTCGCGCGTCTTGAGGCAGCTCCATCCCTCCATTCCTCGCCAGGGCTGTCTGTGCCTAACCGACAGCCGCCGCCACCGCGCAGGCGCAGCCCTCTCGCTGCCTTTCCCGCGCTTTCCCGCTCGCGCGCAGTACGGCGCCACCCAGCGGTGAGGCCAGGCCTCAACCCAGCATGGAGCCTCCTGCGGCTTTGCCCGACGGCCAAGTTGGCGAGCCTGGGGCGTCGGCCGTCAGCAGTTGCAAGGCCATTTCCCTCTTCTTTAGAAGGATGTCAGCGCATGCTGGTGGACAGCCAGACTCATCACATGGTGATTAAACATCTTAGTTCATTTTCCTGTCTGTCCGCTAACCCATCATGAGCCCTCTTCTCTCTCCTCCTTTCTTTCTAGATTTACAGTATCATTCATCACCTCCTGTACATTATCTCCTGAGCTCCAGATGTTTCGTTTCCAGCAATCTACCTGGACACCTTTACTTGACTGTCCCACAGACTCATCAACGCAACACGTTAATACTCATCATCCCTCCCAAAACTCATTTGATGTGGCATTGTCGTATCCACAAAAGCTTAAAACTTCACTTTTTTAAAAACTAACCCCCAATACCTAAACTCTACTCCTCCTCTTTATGGCACCCAGTTTAGGAGATCTTCTCATGCACAGACTATTGCAGTGCTTTACTCACGGTCTGTCTCCTGTCATCCATCCCTTCCACTTGCCCCAGTATTAACACAGTTTTACCATCAAAGACAAACCCAAACTAGAAACTTCCAGAGCATCTTTACTGGCCACAAAATTTAGATTCCTTACTATGGAAACAAAGCACTTCCAAGATGCACTCTTGTTAACTCAGGATCATTTTTTATTGCTATTCTATTTGAAATTCATTCTTCTTTCATTCAAGGGCCAGCTCAAAGATCAGCTTTCAGCCATACACATAATTCCCCCCCCCCAAAAAAAAAAACATTGCTGTGGAGTCAATTCCAACTCATAGCGACCCTAAAGGAGAGTAGAACTGCCCCATAGAATTTCCAAGGAGTGGCTGGTGGATTCAAACTGCTAACTTTTTGGTTAGCAGCCAAGCTTTTAACAACTACACCACTAGGGTTTCCATACACACATACCCCAAAGGCAGAATTAATCACTGTCTCCAACCTACCACTTCACATATCCCTTTTAGTGGGCTCATGCTATTAGAATTAGGTGTTAATTTCACTAGACAGAGTTCTTTGAGGGCAGGGACCTTATCCTCACCTTCAGCTCTTCAGGTTGCATGACACAATAGCCCAAGGCCCTCAATCCATGTTTGTTGTCATTTTGGGTTTGTGCTGTGTAGTGTTTAATCATCATGCCAGTGAGACTTGTCCACCAGCACTCTATGACTTCCTCAGGGGTCATGTCATGCCGTGTAAAGTACAGAATAAGAAAAAAAAGAATCCATATATGAAATAATCTTGTTTAAAAATAATGTTTAACTTTAATCAAACATCTAGACCTAACCTCCAGTTTACAGGAAATTCAGGAGATTGAGGAAAAAAGTTAATACACCATGAGGCAAAAATCAGACATATCCAAAATGTATGTGGAACGTTTGAAAACAAAACTGGCTTACACTCTTAAAAAAAAAAATCGTGGGGGAGTGTAAAATGGTACAGCCTCTCTAGTAAACAGTTTGGCATGGAACTACCATACAACCCAGCAACTGTGCTCTTGGGCATTTATCCCAGAGAAATGAAAACTTAAGTTCACACAAAAACCTGTAAATGAATGTTCATAGCAGCTTTACTCATAATAGTCAAAAACCGTAATCAGCCCAGATGTCTTTCAAGAGGTGAATGGTTAAACTGTGCTAATGCACACCTTAGACTACTACTCAGCAATCTAAAGGTACAAACTATTAATACACACAACTTGGATGAATCTCCAGGGAATTATGCTAGGGTGGTGGGGGGGGAAGCCAATCTCAAAATATTACACATGTATACGGACTGGGTTGTACTGGGTATGATTGTATGTATAACATTCTTGAAATGACAAAATTTTAGAGATGGAGGACACATTAATGGTTGCCAGGAGTTAGGGTTGGAGGCTTAGTGGGGGTAGGGAGGCAACAGGTTTGGTTATAAAAGAGCAACCTGAGGGATACTTGTGGTTTTCAAACAGTTCAGTATCTTGACTGTGGTAGTGGCTACACAAACCTACACAGGTAATAAAACTGTACAGAATATAATACACACAGATACAGAAAAATGAGTACAAGTAGAACTGGGGAAACCTGAATAAAATCTATAAACTATATCCATAACAATATCCTGGTCATGATATTAGTTTTGCAAAATGATATTGGGGGAAACTGAAAACCTGTACAATGGATCTTTCCATATTATTTCTTACAATTATATGGCTGTACAATTTTCTCAGTAGCATTTTCAATTTTAGAAAAACGTTATGCGGTGAAAAAAAAGATAAGGAGATGGTTTTAAATTAAGATAACACATGCAATGTGTATGTAGACTTTGACTGGATCTTGAGAGACAACTGCGGAAATTTGAGAATGGAATGGATATAAGATATAATGGAATTACTGTTTTCCAGGTGTTTTAATGGTACTGTGCTTGTGTAGACAAATGTCCTTACTTTTAGGAGATGCATGCTGAAATTTTCAATTAAGTGCCATGATGTCTGCAACTTACTTTCAAAAGGTTTAGGGGAAAAAAAGGGGGCAGGGATACATAAAGAAAGGTAAAGTAGATAAGCAATTGGGGCAAAATTTTAACAATTATTAAATCTAGGTTGGTAGATATTACAGTTGCTACTCTTTCTCAACATTTTTATGTTTGGTAATTTTCCAGATATAAAGCCCTCACAAGGACTTTGAAGTCTCACAAAGTCCTTGTTCCTCATGTCCACTTGTAGAAGGGCCATGCATCCTATAAAGATCTGCTCACATCCAGCCTTACCCACAACTCCTTCCTAGATTCTTCCACTCATATGCCTATCAATGTCTCTCTGAATAGATTGTGAGCATCCAAAAGGCAGGTACCATGTTTTATCATTTTCTCACCCTCCAACAAACCTAGTGATTTGATCTTGATCAAATCATCTATCACATCCTTAGTTTTGTTTCATAAAAAAAAAAAAAAATTTTTAGTTGATTAGAAATGATATATGTAGGCCAGGGGTCCCAAATGCTGGCTGTTCTACTGGCCATATCACAATCACCTTGGCTTTTTTTTTTTTTTTTCCTAATGTAGCTTCCCACACTTATACACTGCTGGTGGGAATGTAAAATGGTACAACCACTTTGGAAATCGATTTGGCGCTTCCTTAAAAAGCTAGAAATAGAAGTACCACGGAATCCAGCAATCCCACTCCTTGGACTATATCCTAGAGAAATAAGAGCCACCACATGAATAGATATGAACACATTCATTACAGCTCTGTTCACAATAGCAAAAAGGTGGAAACAACCTAGGGGCCCATCATCGGAAGAATGGATAAACAAATTATGGTATATTATTCACGCAATGGAATATAGGAATGGTAAAGAACAATGATGAATCCACAAAACATCTCACAACATGGATGAGTCTGGAATGCATTATGCTGAGTGAAATTAGCTGCAAAAGGACAAATATTGTTTGAGACTAGTATTATAAGAACTCAAGAAAAGGCTTAAACACAGAAGGAAACATTCTTTGATGGTTACGAGGGTAGAGAGGGAGGGAGAGGGGAATTCACTAACTAGATAAAACCCAAAAAAACAAACCCATTGCCGTCAATTCCAACTCATAACAACCCTATAGGTCAGAGTAGAACTGCCCCATAGAGTTTCCAAGGAGCACCTGGTGGATTCAACTTGCTGACCTGTTGGTTAGCAGCCGTAGCACTTAACCACTATGCCACCAGGGTTTCCCGACCAGACTATAAAACCATAATACCCGTGACAAGTGTGCTTTAGTTCAAGTACACACATGAGACTAAACGGGCAGCTCCTGTCTGGAGGCAAGATGAGAAGGCAGAAAGGGGCAGGAGCTGGTTAAATGGACACAGGAAACCTGGGGTGGGACGGGGCAGTGTGCTGTCACATTATAGGGATTGCAACTATGGTCACATAACAATGTGTATAAATTTTTGTATGAGAAATTACCTTTAGCTGTAAGCTTTCACCTAAAGTACACACACAATAAAAGCTACAAACTACAGATCCATGAATGTAAGAATAAATCCTTGCTGCAAAAAAAAAGTAGCTTCCCAGGCCCCACTTCATACTACTAAATCTCAATCTCTGGGGAATGGGACCTAGGCGACCATATGCTTTGGTTTTGTTTTTTTTTGAGGGGCAGTATTAGTGCATACTTTATTGTGTACCAAACACACGTGCACACACACACACAAAAACCCCACTGGGGAGGTTGCCTGTTGACAAGAAACTAAGTATATCATTCCACCCACACTTGATGGAGGGAGAAAAAAAGATGGAGGGAGAAGGATGAGAAAAATGATTCTGAGCCAATCACATAATTACAAGGCTAGGGCTTCCAACGGGGTTCCAGATGATCAAGCTTGGTTTCTGGTGCAGCAATTCAAAGGACGCAGTGGGACAGAAGACTAAGCGGAAAAAGAGTTAACTATCAGAGTCCCTGGGAGTTCTGCTCTGATGCTTGGAGCTGCTTGTGTTTAGATGAGGAGGAAAAGTCTATCCAACTGGCTAGTGTCTGTCCAAAGCCTACCTGGCTAGGAGGTTTTTTAAACTCTTTTCTGGAAAACTGAGCTGTTTGTTTCTAGCCAAAGGCTCAGATCAACAAGATGCCCCTATGTTATCTGTCCACTGCAGAGTCCCACCACCTGGTTGGCAATGAAAGTATCTTAATTATATGAGCAATGAGAAACCATGATGCTCTACCCATTGGACTTGACCAGCTTGCATGCCAATCTGGTGCACTATAAACTGGAGAAAGTTGCATGAATTCTGATCCACAGTCTTAGCAATCTGCTTCGAGCCGGCATTGTGAGATCATTCCCTACCTCCTGGAGACTTGCATTAGCAGCGAACTTCTTCCAAACTTCTTAATCAACCTGAGTCAAACGAATCTTTGAAAGACACCACTGGCTTTTGCCTGACAAAGGACTTGTACAGGTCCACCACGGGGTCAGCGATTATGTGCCTGCTGGGGTCCTCAGGAGACCTGAAGTCTAGGTCATACTTCCCAGACCTGAAGAATTCAAAGGCATCTATGTCTACGCCAGTTATATTATCAATGTACCCAATTTTCCCAATCACATTCCTTAGCAGATCCAGGGCTTCTCTTTTCTCTAGCACATTTGAAGCAAAATGCCTTCATTCCTAGTTTTCTATTGCTGCCATAAAAAATTACCATAAATTTAACAGCTTAAACAACACACATGTATTATCACGTAGTTCTGTAAATCAGAGGTCTGACATAGGTTTCACTGGGCTGAAATCAAGTTATCGGCAAGGCTGCATTCCTTTCTGGTGGCTCCTAGGGAGTATCTATTTCCTCGCTAATTTGTTGTCGGCAGAATTCAGTCCCTTGCAGTTGTAGGTCTGAGATCTTCATTTTGTTACGGGCTGTTAGATGATGGCCACTCCCAACTTCTAGAAGCCACTCACATTCCTTGGCTCATGGTCCCCTTCTTCCATCTTCAAAACCAGCATTACAATTCTCTGATCCTTCTTTCATCATCACATCTCTCTGAATAGGTCGTGGAAAGGGTCACTGCTTTTAAGGAATCATGCATGTGATTAGACTGGGCCCACCTGGATAATGCTGACTAATCTCTCCATCTCAAGGTTCATAACCTTAATCACAGCTGCAAAATCCCTTCTGCCATATAAGGGAATATGCTCACAGGCTCCTGGGATTAGGACATGGACATCTTTGGGGACATTATTTAGCCTATCACAATAGCCCACACTGTTAGCAGCTTTGTTTTATTTCTCCTGGATAACACTGTTCAGGTGTAGTAAAGCTCAGCTCTAATGAGCACGGCTTCCCTAAAATTTGCTGCATTAACAAGGAGGTCATGAACTCCTGCACAGCCAGCTAATTGCCAGCATGAGAACCACCGATATCACACTGAAAGCTCAAAGTGGCAGGATGGCTTCAGAACTGCCAGCAGATTGGCAATTCTGTGACAGGAGGAAGATTCCCTTTCCAGTAGCTCAACCTTACAGACAGCAAAAGACATTCCTATTATGTGTTCACACCAAATTCAGGCCTATTCTCAGAGCTATCCATCTGTATTATCACTTTACCAATCCTCTTCTGTTTTACAACATCCAGATACTGCTTGCTAATCAGGGCAGGCCCAATAGTTTATCGATGTGCTCAATAGCCTGTGAGACACCTTTTTCCACAGTGAGTCTTAGGGTTGTCTGGAGCTCTAGGGCCTCATAGATACCAGCTGAGGCACCACCAGATATACGTCTAACGAGAACTTTTCCAGTGCAGGAATCTACCTCAAGAGTGGGATTTCCCTGAGAGCCAAAGATCTTTCTGGTGCAGAACCTGAGACCAGGTATGGTGAATTTCTACCCATGTTCTTATCACTTAGAAAAGAGGCAGAGGCAAAGGAAAATGCAGTGACCAACTGGGAGTGTTAGCCCAACAAGCTCCTCACAGGCCTCTCCTTTATTCCCCTGACCTCTTGGAGACACCCAGCTTCTCTCGGCTTGTTTTGCTAAATAAGGCTCCCTAAAGGATTCTGATTTGCAGCCAGGTACCGGAACCACTGTACGGGTTTTATAGAGAAATAAACTTTTCTGGTTACAAAGCTTTTCAAATAAAGATACATTTCCTTTTTATTAGCCATGAAGTAAAGCATCTTCCAAATTGAATTACATTATAATTATTACATGATATACAACTACTAAGCCAGTTTCAAAAAAGATAAATTTAATATTTTAATTTATTTGGTAAGGAGACATCAAAAATAAATAATGAAGGGCCTTTTCTTTTCTTCAAACCTACTCTCTAAATTTATGGTTAAACCTGATATATATTCTGTAACACTAAAATTATGGCCTTTTTCTACGTGCGTGCTTTTTAACGTAACGATTACAAATGCAACTAATTAGAAAAAGGAAAATAAACACTTCACTTGCTCATTATCTCCTTTGTCATTAAGATGATAATGCTATAGAAATTAATGTTTGGGTATAAACAGCAGATACAATTTTAACATTTTCCATAATCTTGAGAAATTTTTAATTATTATATAATTAAAAAATCAATTACAAATGCACAGAGACATATCTTATAAAAATATGTTTTAAAAAATGGGAAAATTTTTAATTACTGGGTCATATTACTCCAAAGGTGAGTTAGTATTATGAAGAGGCTTTGATTCCTTTATCTTTATCAGGATATTCTTCCACATCAGAGGAGAACATCAACTCTGTGGGAGAAGATGAACACATCATGATTAAAATTGTTTCCCAGCATCTAAAAAAGAGTTTTACAACTGATTTATAAAAAGTCTCTTGAAATACTAACATAGTATACACTAACAGAAAGCCAGCCATCAAGCATAAGTAAGAATTCTTTGTACAGAAGCTTGATTTAAAAGATGAGCTAATGACAAATGTACACATTTTACATTTTAAAATGTTCAAGTTTTAGATTTATTATAAACCTCTGAAATATAAAGCGTGTAACAGCAATATATAAACCTTACCAGGAAATATAAGTCACTTAGAGAATGCATGAAAATGAAAGTCATTACACAGCTAGAAGGCCTAATTCTATAGTGATCATGATAATATACAATATACAGGACAGACACTGAGGAAGACCTGGAACTAACATTAGGTATGTGTGTGCCAGGACATGCTAAATGTGTTATCCCATTTAACCACTGTAACAACCTATTAAGCTAGATAATATCATACTCATTTTACATTTAATTTTTTTATCCACACAGAAATAAAATGTTATATAATTCATATGGCCCTAAGAGAGAACAGGATCTAGAAATATTTAGACTGCATACTGCACAAGCCAGCTGGATGTAGCTTAATTCCAACTAAAGTACAGAATGTTATTCTTTAATATTTCTACATTTAAACTGTTACTTAGTATACATATGTAATTTACTAAAATACCAAGAAATATAGAGAAAAAAATTAAGAATCTAATAAAAACCTCTGATGTAAGTATTAATGAAATAAAAAAACTTTAAATAAAAAACTACACTGAAAGAGAAAAAAAATAGCAAAACACATAAAGATTTTTTTCAAATATTTTAAATACATCGAAAAGAATAAATCAATGGGATACTCAGTAGGGCAACATGATAATTACGATGTAAATAGACATACTCATGAATTAAAATATAAAGATTACATTCTGTCTTGGTTTTTTAAATGGAAATGTTGGGAACAGGCTCAATTCTAAGACAGATGGATTGTACTTAGTTGATCAAATTGCAGTTAAATGCTCATGATGTTTAAAAAATCAAGGATAAGGTTAATAACCAAAGTCCAGATAATATCCATAAAGGCGGTTCAAGGGTAAAATTGTAGAACACCTGCCAAGGAAATACAACTTACACTAAAAATACTCCTCAGTTCCTGAAGTAGTACTAAAGGACTATCAGTTTGCTAACATGATGTTTCTTCTTCAGAGTTGTTTCAAAAGGGGGCGGGGACTAGAGATGAGGCCCCCACTTCGTACCTGGCACAGTAAGGGTACCATCACTAAATGGTTCATTAGACCATGAAGAGTGAAGCATTTCTGTCAGGTAGAAAAGGTAACAAGAATTCACTTGAATATGTATCCGACAGAGAGTCTACACAGATGAAGCATAATCTATTTCAAATTAAGAGAGATACTGATCATAAAGAGAATAAGAAAAATGAAGAAAAAAGACTTTCTGTAAATTATTTGAAGGGTTAAAAGATAATAGCCCCTAAATATGCACAAAGGCCATGGGAGCCCCTCACTGCGTACTCCCAGGCTCCAGTTCTCCTAGGCACTCTGCCCTGCTTCTCTTGGCATTCTGTATCACTTTTTGTTTTAACTTTTTGAGTTAGCTTGTTTGAAATATGCCTTTGCTATCAGAATATTATAAACTACAAAAGAAGACGTATAAAATCATTATAGAAGACTCCATGATATTTTAATACTATTTTTTCTTTCATACCTTCACTAAGATCCATGCCAGGTCTGTAAGATAAAAAAAGCCAAGATAATCCAACCAGAAGGGCTACCACCAGATTCACCACAATCCACGGCTGGAGAATCTGTTCCTCAATTCCTGCTGCCCTAAGGATACAGAAATACTCATCAGAAATGGTCTTTATTTTGGTTCATGTATCTAAATATATCTATTTTATGAGCTTTGAAAACAAATAGCAATCCTCTCCTAGAGAAATAACAGGTAAAGCATATAATACAATATCATTTCCCTATAAAACAGACCATATTACATATCATGAGAACAAAAACCCAAAGGTTATCTGAACTTTAAACAGATCTGCTTTGCACATGAATGGAAATAGAGTATTGCCAAAAAACTTTTCCTAAAGTTTCCTTCCCACTACTATGGCACTATTCTTCAATAAAGTACATATCCTTTCTCTCTTTACCGCATGCTTCTAGTCACTCTCTAAAAAAGACTGCCCCTCTGACGTCTGTGAACTGAAATCCCAGCAATCATGTCAGCTTCATGGCTGGTCACTGATCTGTGGATGCTGGTGCTCCCCATTCTGCTCTCTTCTAGTATTGCTTGGTTTTCTGAGTCTATCCCAGCCACCGAGTTCCCTCACTGTTCTAGGGTATTAGGCTCCTTAACTGGGAGTAAGGGTGCAGGGATCCTCCAGTCCATCTTGTGATGACTATTTTAAAACCACAACCAGATCTAAAACAGATATCTAGAAAGAAGATATTTCATGAAAAATAGAGTTGTCCACTAAATAGCAGAATAGGTATTTTCTTGCCATATTTTTAGAAACAAAAACATGGCCTTCATTATTACTTATAGATGAAAATATGTAAAAGACTAGAAGATTGAGAAAAGTAACATTATTTCCACTGTTGTTGTTGTTATCATCAATTGCTGATGCTATTGTGAATTCTTACCAGAGGCTACCATTAACAGAAGAAGGTGTGTAAAGGTGGATTCTGTCACTTGTCATTTGCTGACTCAGAGATAGTATAAGAGCAGTAAAGTACACTGAGAAAAAGACAAATGAAATTACTAATAACATATTTTTAACAACCTAGTTTATTTTGAATTAACAGATCACTTTAAAGACAAAAATAATCTGTAGTTTGGTGAATAATATATAAAAAAAAATTTATTTAATTGATTTCAATAGACTGATAGCATAATATTTTTCAAGAATAGGGGTGACAAAGGTTCTTTTCAGATGCTGTTTTGTCACTAGAACTGACAAGAACCCAGATCTTTTAAGAAACTAAATGACTTGCTAAAAGTCCTAAAACTAGTTTTATTAGTATTCTCTTAGAATAAATGTATCCAAATTACCAGAAAGATGTAAGATGTTTGTTATTGAAAAGTGTAATACCAGCAGAGTCTGTTTAATGTCAAGTAGAAAATACAAAAGCTAAAAAATATAATCTAAGAACTATACAGCAAAATATTTAACTTTTATGAGCTACTTAGATCAACCTGTATTGATAAATAATTCTATCAAAATTATGCCTGCCATTTTTTTTAATTACAAATTTCACTGAACATCTGTAAGTAATGTTTATAAGTAGCAATTATATAAAAATCTTTTTTAAAATGAACATTATATTTTTCCTGGCTCAAAATTACAGCGTAGCTCAAGTATAACATAGTAATCAAATTAAAGCTATTTACTCACAGAAAGATGCTAAAGCTGTTGGATCCAGGGTGAGAAAACTTCGGACTGCTACAGATGTTTTAGCAAAGTCGATCCTAGAAAATAGAAAAACCTTCTGTCATAGTGCAATTGTAAACTTACAAAACTTTACTCTCTGACTCTAGTTTTCTTCTTCTCTACTCTAATGCCACTACATAAATTGTGCATTACTAGGCTTTAAGCAGTTACAGTTTATACTTAACATATATGAAAGGATATCTTATTTACAAATGACATATACAACATTTAACTAGAGGACTATTTTAGGCATTCCCTTGGAGTTAAGAAATCCTGAAAAAACAAATTAAATTTTATCTGCAAAATTTCATTAGCTTCTACCTTCTTCTATCATCCATATCATTAAGCTGTAAGTTTTTCATTTTTTTTAATGATCCTGATACCACAGAAGTTTTTGTTCACAATAGTTCCATCCCCATCCCCCTACCTCCCCAGGCCAAAAAAAAAGGAACAGAAAAAGATGTAAAAAGTCTAAATAATATTAATATCCTATAATTTTATTTTGGAACTGTCAGAGTAAGTCAGTGATACATTTAGTTCAACATTTCCTACTGAAATTAGAGGGATCTGCAGTTACAAGTCTTACCTGTCAAAAGCTGAAACTGTACTCAGAGCCAAAAGCAAGTAGAGAAGACTCTGGAATGGGTATGCTAAGGTTTTGTACTGTTGGAGAAGGTTTGAGAGGTTCGATAGCTGATCTCCTGCCAGAACATATATCACAACAATATTCCACACAGCACAGCCAGCCAAGAAGCCATGAGAAAAGAGACCAATCATCCTGAAAGAAAAAGCACTTAACTGCTACACAAGAATTACTACAGTAAAAAGCTAAAATAATTTTTTAAATCTCTTCACCTAAGAATAAAATTCAACATTTCAGGAAAAGTAAAAAACAAGCTTTTTCTTTTTACTACATTGAGTAGATCATTTATCTCTAATTAACCATTAAAAAAAAAAATGCCTACATCATTTTAGGTTGTCAATTCTGTTAAGAGTATTGAACAACCAAGATTTTTTTTTTTTTTTTTTTTTAATTATGGAGCCCAGTTAACGTTTGTTTAAAGGACAGTCCAACAGAAGGAGCCACCTGAAAGCCCTGTGCACTGAAAGTGCGACATCTCTGGTCGTCCAGGAAGGCTTCATATCCATGGACACATCTATGTTTTCTGTGGTCTTTATCAACTCTGATCTATCAGCGGCCTGGAATCGCCCTAGGAACACGTAACACAATTATTAACACCTAGCAAGAGAACCTGGCAGTCGTTTTTACTTTTTACACATTTAAGAACCCTCAGACTAAGACTAAAATTTTGCTGTTTTTCTATCTAAAAATTCTCCTTAACTCGGTCCCTATTTCTAAAGGGTTTTTTCTTTTTATTGCTTGAACATACTATTTTTTCCCTTTTATGAAAAAGAAACAATGCTAATGTACTTTCTTATGAAGCCAAAATAGATCCTAAAGAAGGTTTTAGTAATCAATTCAATTTATGAAATACAATAATGAACTTTCAACCCAGAATGAAGTCTAGAAACCTTTAACATAACCAACTGTGAGACCCTAAGTAAGTCATTTAGCCTCTCTAGGCCACAGGCATCTCATTGGCCAAAACTCCAAGAACTCTTAGATGGGAATCAAAAGTTTAACACAATTTATATAAAATCTAAATTGCAAATTTTAAGGACTTTTATGTTTCGAGTTAGTTCTTTAGGCAGCATGTCCACAGGAGTAGAATACAGTCATAATCATGCTCTGGACAGATTTTTCTGAAAAACTGCAACCCACTGTCTTAAAACCAGTACATACTATTCAATGGTGGAACTCTTTTCCCGGAGAATATATAGCCAGACTGCTGTATTTCTTACTCAATATGGTAGGGCCATCATATATTTTCTCTCATTTATTTACTTATAGAATGTATATCATCACCTTTTCCCCTACCATCACACCAACAACTGTACAAAACTGGGGAAGTATAACAAAGTATTAAGAAATAGGCAGGGGTGGGGTGGAGATAAAAAAAAAATACACACATAATCCGACAACCCAGAAACAAACTCCCTTAACATTTTGACATATTTCCCTTCTAGTCCTTTTGTCCTATGCATTTTTCTATAGTTGAGATCACACTGTATGTGTGTGTATGCTCACTTTTCATTAGGATCTTTTTACGAAAAAAATTTCCCTAAACACTATTTTTAATGGTACAGAGTATTTTATTGTACAGATATACCATAACTTACTATTCTCCTATTTCCCACATACCAAAAAAACAAACCAAACCCACTGCCGTCGAGTTGATTCCTACTCATAGCGACCACATAGGCTGTTTTTTTTCACTTATGAATAATTCTGTGATGATTAGCTTTGTATATAAACTTTTGTTCATATTTCTACTTATTTCCTTCATTCAAATTTCCCGAAGTATAATTCCTTAGTCAAAGGATATCCTGGTGTAATTTTTAACAGCTCGTGTTTCAAAACAAGGAGGTACTTACGGCTTTTTTCCACAAATACTTTGCCTACAGGCTGGCTAACACCAGTGGGTGCAGTGAATATAGACTGTTGTTCTGGAGTACTTTGCTCATCAGTAATTATATCTTCATCTTCTACTCCTAGCTCATTAGCATATTGTAATCCTGATGGCCGGGTTTTCCTGTAATCAGGGAGAATGTAAGAAAAATGGATGATTACTAAATTTTTACAGACCCACATAACAAGGTACCCGTGACTATAATGGAAAGAGCCCTGGACTTGGATTCAGGAAACTTGGTTACTATTCATGGATTTGTTATTAACTGTTGTTGGCTGTAGCACATCACCTGTATTTCTGTGGGCCTCAGTTTTCTCATCTGGACAATGAAGTGAATAAACTAGGTTTTTAAGGTTCTTCTGAGATTTAAAATATACTGACTCTACAGATGCTGATCACTATTGGTAGAATCATTTTCAAATACAGACAGTAGTGGTATATAACTCCTTAGACTTATACATTTTCCTTATACGTTTTTACTTACTGCTGAAATATCACAGTTTGAATTCTGTTAATATGAGATAGTAGATCATAGTAGCCTATTTTGTTAAGATTATCTTTAATTTTTTTTGCTATTTATGTAAAATTTTCTATTTATGTTCCTCATTTTTAAAGTCAGCGCCCAAGGTTTTTTTTTTTTTATTTAAGTGCAATGTTTTACTTTACTCAGTAGTTTATTCTTTTCACATTTACCTTTAGATTGGTTTAACTGACATTTTTTGTAACATTACTTACCCTAGAGCTACACAGCCCCAAGTGTTTAATAAGACTTAACGACAAACTATCATTTGTGAGCTCCAAACTACGCATCAGGGTATCCCTGGAGAATATTTAGAAGGACAAATAATTTCTTACTTTGTCTTCTTTCGAGGTTTTTTAATAACTGCCTCCTCAGCTGGCTCCACATCAATACCATTTTCATTTTGTAATAAAGATGGACTAGATGCCTTCTTTTGGGTGAAAGAAGTCTCCAATTCTGAAAATAAATTAAGCTTTCATATGACTATAATGTAAAAAGTAATGTATAAGATTTTTGTAAGACAAAAGAACTTTGAGAATTTTAACTGGGCCAAAAATTTTTTTATTTTTAAAGCTTTACATCTCTAAACACTCAATATAAAATTTGAAATTGCAGTAACAAACAACACGGAACAAAATTAAGTAATATAACACCCAGGTTGTGTCAGGGATCCCCAACACCACCCCAAGGTTCAGTGATTTTACTAGAAAGAATTACAACACTCACAAGGCATTATACTCACATTTACAGTGTGTTATTACAAAAGACTACAAAGCAAAATCAGCAAAAAGAAGAAGTGCATGCAAGCAAACCCAGAGGAGGCCAGGTATAAGCCTCCAGGAGTCCTCTCCTAGTGGAATCACACAGGATGTGCTGATTCCTCCAGCAACAAGTTGACAACATGTGTGGGATGTTCTCTACCAGGTAAACTCATTACGGACTTGGCACCCAAGGTTTTTATTGCGGCTGGTCACATAGGCATCTTTTCCCCAGCACCTACCAAAATTCTGGACTCCCAGAAGGAAAGTAGGTGTTCAGCATAAACCATACTGTTTGCACAAACAGTCTAGGCATAGTCTGCCAGCCTTATCATTTAGGGTAAGTTTTAAGTTAACGTCGGGAACTGTTTGCTAGTCAAGTTCCATGTCCAGCCAAGGCCCAACCTTGCAAGCAGGCCTTTCTAAAGATAGCAGTCTCAAGCCTCCTGTGTTAACTCTTCTATGTATACAGGGCATTAAGTTTAAGCATGTCAATGAGCCTTCTAATCCACTAGCTACTCTTCCTACATGGAAGTAGTGGCTCTGGCTCCCTGAATGTCCTCAAGTCCCTGGAATTCAGTTTTAATAAATCTACTTACAGCCTGGTCTGGAAATACAAAGAAAAGTAGTACGGCCTACCATGGTCATGGTCACCCTGAACAAAACAAAGCAAATGAAATAAAAAACCCAGAAATTTAGAAATCTGGAAACCTGCAAGGCTGGGTACATTCTGGTTGGTAGTGTCAGGTCCTCTTTAGCCCAGAACTTAGGTCCTGAATTTTCTAAAAATTGTCAAGCCATTTTGTAAATACATTTTCCACAAATTACAAAACTAGGTTATTAGTATCCATCTTGATTTTCAAATTTGTACCCAAGCAGGTAGATTTAATTCAACTATATTTAGTGAAATAAATCAGAGTAGGTAAAGCTGGTCTGGGCATTTCTGTCTCTCTTCCTTCTTCTGCCCTCTTCTTCTCCTTATGGATACCCAGTGTTCCCAGGCATTGTGGCATCTTACTCTCACTTGCCTCCCAAGATCGTTTTTCATTTTCCTGACTCTTCTAGTTCCTGCCCCCTCCCATATAATCCTTCCATCCAATCAGAACCTGCTGTTTTCTAATAGGACAAGTAATTAGTCAGGGAAACTAATTTGTATTAAATTGTCCACAGTGGTTGATGTTAACAAGAGAGAGTTAATCTCCCAAACTTTCTTCCCCCTTTCCCTTTATATTAGTCTAACTATACCAGTCATCCTTTTTTTTTTCTCTCTAATTATTGTAAAAGTTGTAAGTGTTCAATACATGGAAAATATAAACGAGAAAAGGAAAAACATCAAAACCGCCCTTAATCTGTCCTTCCCAAAAAGAAGCCACTGTTACCTCTAGTATATTCTTTCATTTTTTTCCTATGCATATTCACATTTTAAGAAAATAGGATCCTCTGATATACACTATTTTCCAACCTTTGTTTTTGACTTAAAAATATATCATTGGTGGTTTTTCATGTCACTATTCTACTTCAACACTCCTTTTAATGGGTGCTTGGTTTCTACTTAATGAAGAAACATGATTTATTTAACCAGCATCATGTTGTTATATAGTTGAGTTATTACCAGTCTCTACTCTCATAAATGATTGAAAAGACCATGGCTTAGGTTAGACTTACTTTAGATATCCAAGTGACATCTCAGTCTGTTATACCTAAGATCGCCATAAGTCAGAGCCAACCCAACAGCAACTAACAACTATTCTTAATGTCGCCGTTAACATCCTTTAATTACTGTAGCTATTGAGTATAAATTCCTAAAAGTACAGACAGACTGCACCAATTAATGTTCCAACCAATACTGTGGAGCCCTGGTGGCACAGTGGTTAAGAGCTTGGCTGCTAACCAAAAGGTAGGCAGTTCAACTCCACCAGCCGCTCCTTGGAAACCCTACCGGGCAGTTCTACTCTGTCTTATAGGGTTGCTATGAGTTGAAATTGACTCAACAGCAATGGGTTGGTTTTGATGTCAGCTATGTATGAGTCTACCTATTTCCCATCAACACTGGATTTTCTAACTTGAAAAAAAAAAAAAAAGCACTGCCAATTCGATAGGCAAAAAAAAAGGTATAATATTTCCCTTATTTTGAGAACAGTACCTGGCATACAGTAAGACTCAATAAGTGTTGGCTACTGTTTCATTAGGAGCTCTGGTGGCACATTCATTTAAGTGCTCAGCCGCTAACTGAAAGGTCAGCGGTTTGACCCACCAGCCACTCCACAGGAGAAAGATATGTCAGTCTGTATCTGTAAAGTTTATGGCCTTGGAAACCCTATGGGGCAGTGCTACTCTGTCCTGTAAGATTGCTATGAGTAGTAACTGACTCAAGGGCAATGGATTCAGTTTTTTACTGTTTCATTATACTACTGCTAATACAGAATCTATTCTTTCACCACGAATCTGAAACACTCATTTCACCATGTGCTAAATTCTTATACACACTGAAACATGCCTCTGAGCTTTCTATTTTAGTCCTTAATTTGTATACGGCCCCTTATAATCTATACACATCTGATCAAAGAGATCTTCTAAAACATTCTGGACTTAATCCACTGGAGTTACTCTAGTGGTTAAAAAAAAAAAAATTGAACAAGAAAGGAAAAGAAAACAAACAAACCTATGGGATATGGATGGGGGAAAAATGGGAGCGGAGAGGTCTTTATCACACACCCAAAATCACAACTGCTATCACACCTAACATTGGTTTCTTCACGTACCAAGAGGTTGTCTCGTCTTCTTGTGTCTCCTTTGAACAGGAGCTTCTGGATGCTCAATGGGGTCTTTAGTTGGTGGCTCACTGCCTTCAGATGGCCTACGGACACCAGCCTGAACAAGACCATCCAAAGAGGTACTAACTACAGAAAAACACAGTGGGAAACACAAAATAGCTTGAACAGAGTGCACTAAGTTTTAAAAAGATGTGAAAAAAGAGACTTTAAAGTTTACTATGCAATAATCCCTTATTCTCTTATATAATTGATTATGCCCCAAATGATGATTTCCATCCTCCTCATCTATAACTTTGGGTTTCAAGTTGAGAAAAGAAATAAATGAGGGAAGGAGGAAGCTTGAGGAAGGAAAAAAGGAGAGGAGCTAGACAGAAGGGCAAAAGAAGAGAACAGAAAATTTCTTCAGAACTTACAAAAAGGTGTAAACATAATAGAAACTGCTGCTATAAAGAACTCCGTTGTCTTGTGCCTTAAAAATTTTTATCAGCCTCTAAAAAAAAAAAAAATTTTTTTTTTTTTATAGAGCTTAGCCCTTAATAAATTAAAGTTATCATGGATAATTGGCATCATCAGATAACCACAAAGCCCTTCATTTGGTCATTCATTTCAACTCTTTCCCTCATCAAAACTTTTAACAGAACTTCAACACACTTTGGCAGATTCAAACTTACCAACCACTCTGCAGGAGAACGATGTGGCAGTCTGCTTCTGTAAAGATTACAGCCTTGGGAACCCTAAGGGGCAGTTCTACTCTGTCCTGCAGGGTGGCTATGAGTCGGAATCAATCCCACAGCAATGGGTTTGTTCTTTGGTTTGGTTTACAGGTTGGCAGATTGGAATTTTACTTGACTACATTCCCTTGTCAATCTTCTTTATGAAAGAAATATAAATGTATTAATAATCACATGAAAAGATGTTTAACCTCACTAATATTCAGGGAATGCAAACTAAAATAAGCTACTTTTCACCTACTAAACTGACCAAAAAAAAATTAAAGAATCATATTGTCCAATGTTTTCAAGCACTCTCAGACACTATTGGTGGTAAGAAAATAAGTAAAGCTTCCTTGAAGGCAATTAGTAGAATCTATCTTTTATCATATTACACTAGTTTTTTTTTTTTTTTTTTTTTTATCATATTAACACAGCCCTGGTGGCACAGTGCTTAAGAGCATGGCTGCTAACCAAATGGTCAGCAGTTCAAATCCACCAGCTGCTCCTTGGAAACCCTATGGAGCAGTTCTACTCTGTCCTATAGGGTTGCTATGAGTTAGAATTGACTCAACAGCAATAAGCTTGGTTTTTTTTTTGGTTTTATCATACTAATAATTCCATTGCCAGCAATCCATCTTATAGAAATACCTCTTCTTTCTCACCACACACTATTTCAAGAGAACTGCAATATCATTTGTAAATTACCAAGAGACCAGTGATTATGGTACAGTCTAATAATATAGTACTATAAAGCTACTGTTTTAAAAACACATAGAACTCTATGAACTGATAAAGACAATAATATGATTACTTCTGCATTAAAAAAAAAGTGAGAATCAACCGGAGTAACCATTTAGGTATTTATATGTAAATGATAGAGGAGAAACATGAAAGAAAAATTCCAACTAAAGAGTGGTGATAGCTAGAGAGAGATATATGGGAAGGACAGATACAAGGAGGAGGAAAGGAGGAGAACTTTAATGTTTCACTCTGGATATTTCTAAATTATTTGCATCCTTTATAACAAAAATGCACTCATATATTATTTTGTGTAATAAAGTTCCTTACCAAAAATGATATAGACCAGCAGAGAAATAACCAAAAGATAAGCAACACGATAATCACAACTAGCAATCATCCTCTAAATAATGATTAAAACCAAAAACCAAACCAGTTGCCATGGAGTCAACTCTGACTCACGGTGACCCATATGTTTCAGAGTAGAACTGTATTCCATAAGGTTTTCAATGGCTGATTTTTCAGAAGTAAATGACCAGGCCTTTCTTCCAAGGCACTCAGGGTGGTCTTGAACCTCCAGCCTTTGTTTAGCAGCCAAGTGTGCTAACCATTTGTACCTCCCAGGGACTCTAAATAATGATTAAGTGTGTTTTATTATATCTTTGCCTACAGCTATAAGAATTGTGTCTACAATTCACATTTATATCACATTATGAGTGTCCCCCACCTGTCTGTCAGTTTGTCGTACTGTGGGGACTTGTGTGTTGCTGTGATGCCGGAAGCTATGCCACCAGTATTCAGATACCAGCAGGGTCACCCATGGAGGACAGGTTTCAGCTGAGCTTCCAGACTAAGACAGACTAGGAAGAAGGACCCGGCAGTCTACTTCTGAGAAGCATTAGCCAGTGAAAACCTTATGAAAAGCAGCGGAACATTGTCTGATATAGTGCTGGAAGATGAGCCCCCAAGGTTGGAAGGCACTCAAAAGATGACTGGGGAAAAGCTGGCTCCTCAAAGTAGAGTCAACCTTAATAACGTGGATGGAGTAAAGCTTTCGGGACCTTCATTTGCTGATGTGGCACGACTCAAAATGAGAAGAAACAGCTGCAAACATCCATTAATAATCGGAACCTCGAATGTACAAAGTATGAATCTAGGAAAATTGTAAATCGTCAAAAATGAAACGGAATGCATAAACATAGATATCCTAGGCATTAGTGAGCTGAAATGGACTGGTACTGTCCATTTTGAATCGGACAATCATACAGTCTATATGCTGGGAATGAAAACTCGAAGAGGAATGGTGCTGCATTCATCGTCAAAAAGAACGTTTCAAGATCTATCCTGAAGTACAATGCTGTCAGTGATAGGATAATATCCATACGCCTACAAGGATGACCAGTTAAAATGACTATTATTCAAATATACGCACCAACCACTAGGGCCAAAGATGAAGAAATAGAAGATTTTTATCAGCTGCTGCAGTCTGAAATTGATCGAACATGCAATCAAGATGCATTGATAATTACTGGCAATCGGAATGTGAAAGTTGGAAATGAAGAAGGATTGGTAGTTGGAAAATATGACCTTGGTGATAGAAACAATGCTGGAGATCGAATGAGAATTTTGCAGGACCAACGACTTCTTCATTGCAAATATGTTCTTTCATCAACATAAACGGTGACTATACACATGGACCTCGCCAGATGGAGCACACAGAAATCAAATTGACTACATCTGTGGAAAGAGACGATGGTAAAGCTCAATATCATCAGTCAGAACAAGACCAGGGCCGATTGTGGAACAGACCATCAATCGCTCATATGCAAGTTCAAGCTCAAATGGGAAAAAATCAGAGCATGTCCATGAGAGCCAAAATATGACCTTGAGTATATCCCACCTGAATTTAGAAACCATCTCAAGAACAGAGTTGACGCACTGAATACTGGTGACCGATGACCGGACGAGGTGTGGAATGACATCAAGGACATCATCCATGAAGAAATCAAGAGGTCATTGAAAAGACAGGAAAGAAAGAAAAGACCAAGATGGATGTCAGAGGAGACTCTGAAACTTGCTCTCGAACGTTGAGCAGCTAAAGCAAAAGGAAGAATTGATGAAGTAAAAGAACTAACCAGGAGATTTCAAAGGGCAGCTTGAGAAGACAAAGTATTATAGTGATATGTGCAAAGAGCTGGAAACAGAAAACCAAAAGGGGAGAACACGGTCGGCGTTTCTCAAGCTGAAAGAACTGAAGAAAAAATTTAAGCCTTGAGTTGCAATAGTGAAGGAGACTATGGGGAAAACATTAAATGACGCAGGAAGCATCAAAAGAAGATGGAAGGAATACACAGAGTCATTATACCAAAAAGAATTAGTTGATGTTCAACCATTTCAAGAGGTAGCATATGATCAGGAACTGATGGTACTGAAGGAAGAAGTCCAAGCTGCTGTGAAGGCACTGGTGAAAAACAAGGCTCCAGGAATTGATGGAATATCAATTGAGATGTTTAAACAAACAGATGCAGCGCTGGAGGTGCTCACTCGTCTATGCCAAGAAATATGGAAGACAGCTTCCTGGTCAACTAACTGGAAGAGATCCATATTTATGCCCATTCCCAAGAAAGGTGATCCAATCAAATGTGGAAATTATAGAACAATATCATTAATACTACACGCAAGCAAAATTTTGCTGAAGATCATTCAAAAACGGCTGCAGCAGTATATCGACAGGGAACTGCCAGAAATTCAGGCCAGTTTCAGAAGAGGACGTGGAACCAGGGATACCATTGCTGATGTAAGATGGATTCTGGCTAAAAGCAGAGAATACTACAAGGATGTTTACCAGTGTTTTATTGATTATGCAAAGGCATTCGACTGTGTGGATCATAACAAATTATGGATAACACTGGGAAGAATGGGAATTCCAGAACACTTAATTGTGCTCATGAGGAACCTTTACATAGATCAAGAGGCAGTTGTTTGGACAGAACAAGGGGATACTGACTGGTTTAAAGTCAGGAAAGGTGTGCATCAGGGTTGTATTCTTTCACCATATCTATTCAATCTGTAGGCTCAGCAAATAATCTGAGAAGCTGGACTATATGAAGAAGAAAGGGGCATCAGGATTGGAGGAAGACTCAATCACAACCTTTCTTGCTGAAAGTGAAGAGGACTTGAACCACTTACTAATGAAGATCAAAGGCCACAGCCTTCAGTATGGATTGTACCTCAACATAAAGAAAACAAAAATCTTCACAACGGGCCCAATGAGCAACATCCTGATAAACGGAGAAAAGACTGAAGTTGTCAAGGATTTTATTTTACTTGGATCCACAATCAACAGCCATGGAAGCAGCAGTCAAGAAATCAAAAGACGCATTGCATTGGGCAAATCTGCCGCAAAGAACCTCTTTAAAGTGTTGAAGAGCAAAGATGTCACCTTGAAAAGTAAGGTGCGCCTGACCCAAGCCATGGTATTTTCAGTTGCATCGTATGCATGTGAAAGATGGACAATGAATAAGGAAGACCGAAGAAGAATTGACGCCTTTGAATAGTGGTGTTGGCGAAGAACATTGAATATACCATGGACTGCCAGAAGAACGAATAAATGTGTCTTGGAAGAATTACAACCAGAATGCTCCTTAGAAGCAAGGATGGAGGGACTGCGTCTTACATACTTTGGACATGTTGTCAAGAGGGATCAGTCTCTGGAGGACATCATGCTTGGCAAAGTACAGCATCAGCGGAAAAGAGGAAGACCCTCAACAAGGTGGATTGACACAGTGGCTGCAACAATGGGCTCAAGCATAACAACGATTGTGAGGATGGCGCAGGACCGAGCAGTGATTCGTTCTGTTGTGCATAGGGTCATTATGAGTGGGAACTGACTCGAGCAACAACAAGGATTCCCAGTACTGTGTGATTTTCCTATATGTTGTAAATCCTGCCTCTATGATGTTAATGAGGGAGGTAGGCAGTAATTGTGTTAATGAGGTAGGACTTAACCTACAAGACTGGGTTGTGTCTTGTGGCAATCTCTTGAGATATAAAAGAGAGAAGGGAGCAAAGACACGGGGCCTCATACCCCCAGGAAAGGAGCACCAGGAGCAGAGCACATCCTTTGGACCAAGGGTCTCTGTACCTGGGAAGCTCCTCAACCAGGGGAAGATTGAGGACAAGGATCTTCCTCCAGAGCTGACAGAGAAAGCCTTCCCCCGGAGCAGATGCCCTGAATTTGGATTTTTAGCCTACTTTACTGTGCGGAAATAAACTTCTCTTTGTTAAAGCCATTCACTTGTGGTATTTCTATTATGGCAGCACTAGATGACTAGGACAAGCACATTACTTCATGAGCACAGACTTTTTCCTTTATAAAATAGCATTAGAACGAGGTGAAAATAAAAATTTTAAAATACTTGAACTTTAAAACTTTAAGTATACATTAAAACCATTTTTAGAAAAGCCTGACAACATCTATTCCCCTTTTTGTCGAAAGTACTAGTTTTTTCTCTACATTTTATGAAAAGAAAGCACTCATGGCTGGGTTAGATCAACACCTCTGGTCCCTCGCTCTGTCTTTATCATGTCTGCAACCTGTGACCTTTCTGAGTCCATACGTATAAGTCTGTTTAACTGAGTATCTTTGTAAATCTAAATCTCTTTGCACTTTTTTTGTAGTTCTGTCTGTGTCTGTATGTCATTCTCTATATATCTCTACTTCTTTCTTTTTCTCTAAACACACCAACAACTGTGAAGATGACACAGGATGGGGCAACATTTTGTCCTGTCACACATGAGGTCGCTATGAGTTGGAGCCAACTCAAAGGCAATTAACAATAACAGCAGCTCACCATCTAGTCCTCCATTTTTTAGGCCCTGATAAGCTAACATAAGTTTCTAACCAGGTGTAAGGAATGATCAGCTATGAGCTTTAAGAAACCCTATCCAGCAGTGGTGAGCAGGACTGATTAGAGAGTGGGAAAGCCAGATGTACAGAACCCTGTTGGAGGCTACTCCAATAGCTCAGGTGAGAAGAGAAAAGGAGCTAAACTAACTATAGTTGTGACAGTGGAAATGAAAGAGAAAAAGAAACATAAAAGAGATACCATACAAGAAACAGCATATGAGAGGCCACAAGCAAAGGAAGCAAGCCTGAGTGATTGAGAGAATGGGAGTTCCATTAACAGAAATTTGTGAGAAGTAAAAACTGGTTTATTGTTGAAGATGACAAATTCTGGACATGTTCAGTGTGAGTTACTGGCAGGGCATCTAGCATTATCAGTGGATAACTAAAATAAAATGGAGTTCACAGAACCTGCTCATTTAAAAAAAAAAAACCTTTGCCACTGAGTCAATTCCAACTCATAGTGACCCTACCGGACAGAGCAGAGCTCCCCCATAGGGTTTCCAAGGAAAGCCTGGTGGATTCGAAATGCCAACCTTTTCATCAGCAGCCATAGCTCTTAACCACTACGCCACTAGGGTTTCTACCTACTCATTATTAGAGCTTTACTACATGGATGATGAGGTCCTGCCTTCAGATTCATGCTCTAATGTAGAGGTTCTCTGACTGAAATGAGGAGTTCAAGAACCCTGTGTATCCTGTATCCAGAATCCTGTTCTAGGGTCTGGAACCCACATAGCTTAAGACAACATACGTTGTCTAGGGATGAAGGCCTTTAAAGA
Source organism: Elephas maximus indicus (assembly GCF_024166365.1). NCBI lineage: Eukaryota > Metazoa > Chordata > Mammalia > Proboscidea > Elephantidae > Elephas > Elephas maximus. The sequence continues at coordinate 100,450,811 of NC_064824.1, forward strand.
GTCTGAGAACGCTGTGAAAATAAGAGTTTAGATGGTGCAACCCATGAATGCTTCTAAGGCATTCTTCAGGCTGCCCTGTTGCCTTGTCCCTCACTATCACCAGGATCCCACTCCTTCAAACTACCTGGCCTTAATACTGCCCTCAACACAGCAGTGACTTGGAACTGCTGGAGGCTTGCCTCTACCTTATCTGTGATGTTTATGATGCCCAAGGTCCTGGGGAAACTTCTGATCCCACACAATAGAGAACTTCTTACCTAGTGTGTGTTTTGGCCTGGGCTTCTTTTTCTTAGGACGATTAACTGGAATATCATCTATAAAACAAACAAGAAAAAAACAGTAACAGAAAAGGCTGCCTAAAATTCAAGCAGGGAACAGTCAAAAGAGAACTTTTCGTAAGGAAGGCTTTTTCCTCTCTTCCCTGGGCCCAGCCAACTTCTTCACATTAGGGGAATAAGGCAAGAAATCAACACAGTCAGAGTCCGTGGTGTTATACCAGTAACACTGCTGGTCAACGTTAGAAACTATGACGGAGAGAGTGCTCACCAAATAGTCCATTTGTTCCTCTACATTTCCTAGCCCCTTAGAACACACTTACGTGTGTTCTATGACTGATTCTAGCCAACAGGCTATGAGCAAAGGTGATCTGTGTCATTTTGGGGCCAAAACATTGAAGGAGCCAGTGAGTAACCTCTCAGTTTTCTCTTCCCTTGCTGGGGCAACTGAGGAAGCCTTGTGTTAAAATAGCAGAGCCACAGAATGGAATTAGCCTGGATCTCTAGGTCACTGGTGAAGAGGTGGTAAAGGACAATCACCCTGAGTTGTTGCCACAACCCACAGTGGGTTTTACATGAACCAGAAAGAAACCTGTCTATTATTAAGTCTGTCTGAGATTTATGGGTTACAGGTTATACCATAGTATAACCTATCCTATTCGGATTAAATGAGACAAAGGAAGGTGCAGTCCCTGTTACCGGGCTAGACTAGCCAAAAGTCACACTCTTGGTGACTCCACTCAGGGATAAGTGCTTGTTCATCTCTATATCAACCACCATTTTTAAAAAGGCAGTCATGGGAGATTATGATAAAATGATATTGTTTGGGAAAAAAGGTACTTAGTAGTATTATAAATGACACCATTCAGACTCAATTTTAAAGAGAAACATTATGGAATCAAAATAACTTTTGAATACCAAATACTATGTTTAGAAAAGTTTTACATTAACTGTGAAGTAACTCACCTTGAGCAGCACTTTTACATGATGTCAACCAAATTTAATCAGCAGAACAAAGACAAAAAATGTTTCTATTAATTAGATATCTATTATATTGTCAGACTGAAAATTTGCTGAAATCATTACAAATTTAAAATAAATTAGCTTTTGTACAATGTCAGCTAGTTTACAAACTAGTTATCATTTACCAATAATAAGCTGTTTAATAAGACTGCTAATAAAATAACCCCAATGTTATGAACCTACATACACATTCCCTTCAGTCTGTTAGTAAAGCGGATTAAGTAGATTAAGAACTCTTATTTCCTCAGTGATAAAATCAGCTTAAACTCTGAGGAAACTATTCTAGCAAACAAAAGAACATCAGAATTCCAATACACATTCTCATAAACAATTCTGATAAACAAGACACTAAAAACATTCAGAATGGAAGCATTATTATATCATGTTAACATTTGGGCTTTTAAATCAAACATTTAATTATAACTCTTATCCAAGTGATTCAAAGATTTCCTATCCTTAAAAATTTAGGAATCCTTTTCATATAAATTTTAAGAAGTCTTTTCTAAATCATTATAATTTTGCAATAATACTAGTTAATTTTTTTACTTTTATCCATTTTGTACTTTTAAAGTCCAATAATGATTAGTGAAAATTATTTTTACCTTGGCACAGGTGGAAGGGCACGTGGAGGACGCTGGAAGGGAGAAATGAAAAAACTGCTTGTCCATAAAAGCTGCGATCATCTTTACTTTCTGTACAATACCATGAAAACAAACACACGCACACACACACACAAAACCCAAACCCGTTGCCATCGAGTCGATTCTGACTCGTGATGACCTTACAGGACAGAGTAGAATTGCCCCATAAGGTTTCCAAGGAGCGGCTGGTAGATTCGAACTGCCAACCTTTTTGGTTGGCAGCCAATCTCTTAACCACTGCATCACCAGGGCTCCAATTTTTTTTTTTTAAATGGCTTCAATTTCATGAAGACATCATTCTTAAAAAATAAAAACCATGTTGTTCAAACATGACAGAAAAATATAATGCATCAGGCTAGTATTTTCAGATCTGATAACCCTGTCCATCAGTAAAAACCTGGGAGGTAGTAATGAGAATGAGAGGGGCTTTTTAAAATTTATTCCACCATTTCTGAATGTCACATAAAATTTTTTCATTCCTTTCTATCTACAGGCCAGGCTTTGTTCTTAGGGTTGGGGATACACTAATGAACAAAACAGAGATATCCTTGCTCTTGTGGACCTATGTTCTAGTGGCCAAGTACCAGAAGAAAAAAAATAAATAACAGAGTAATAAGAGAGTGAATGAGGGAGGATGTGAGGTGCTACTTCTGGTGGAAGC